>NW_028301540.1:23075000-23095000 GCF_042242905.1 Orbicella faveolata
AGCAACCCCACTGATAAGAACCTAACTTAAAATGTTAGCCTTAATAGGTTCTTATGTGGAGGGGGCTTAAAATGAAAATTTTAGCCTAACAGGTTCTTAAAACCCAGGTTCTTAAACGTGGGCTATTACTGTTTAGTATATTCTCAGCTCCGACTATTGCATTTCTAGCTCTCTGATTGGCTCAAAAACTCCGACTATGAGCCATTAGTCGGAGTTTTACCTTATATGGAAAACAGTGCGCCAAGTTTAAAAATTTTCCGCTCTGTAAAATTGTTGAAATAAAAATCGGCGGCAAAAACCCGATTAAGAATATACTAAAACAATTATTCCATTCGACCTTGTTGGATATGAAGTGATCATAACCAACTCGCGCTACGCGCTCGTTGGTTATTTATCACTTCATATCCAACGCGGTTTCATGGAATAATTGTTAAATATATTTCATTGAAATTCGCTCTTCCATGACCGACTTCCGCGAACAAAACAAGACTGGATGTTCGCTGTTCATTTAAGACTACAATCCTGGTCAAAAGTGTTGGGACAGTTACGGCAGATGACTTCACAGGCAGCCTCTCTTAAGACCAAAACAGCGCAAGCCCGCCTAGCCCCCTTCCCCCTGTCAATGTTGATAAAAATCTTGAAGAAAAAAAAATCCTTGACAAGAGCTTCAGAATAGTCACGTTTCAAGAATTGTTCGCCTCCTAGAACAGTATTCTCAAACTAAAGAGACGATAAGATAGATATTCACGTCTTATTCCAATAATAGTGATTTTTCAGCAATCGCGTTTGGTTCCAACACAACTGTCTAACCACTTTCTATTGTCCCTTTTTCCTTTTTTCCCACATCCGATCTAGTCTTCAGAATAGCTTCATTTTCATGTAACATTGTTAGGGGGGGCGGGTCATTGTACTTGCTTCTATTCATTTTTTGCTCTAAAACGTTAGGGACGTAGTTGAAATCGTGGGTTTTAGCGCGCAAAAAGGGGAGGTGTCCCAACAACTTATGGCCAGGATTGTAGGTTTACACTAGGGGAAATTGTTCCGGATTCGTGATGAATCCGGAACGTTTTAGTGTCGGGTTGATTTTGCCGTTTACACAAAAGTGGACGAATCCGAAATAAAAACTTCCCGGTTTGGTCGTGTCTCCGGAGATTTTGAATCCGTAATTTAAAGTGGGAACTTTGAATCCGGAGAGTTTTGTCGTGTAAACGATTTTCTCTCGAATCCGGATATTTTTCCGTCTGTGATCTTTTGAGTTTGCGGTGGAACGAAAATAGCGGATTACATGATCCAGTCGTAGTCGAGTCGTAGGCACATTGATGGCCATTTGATGGCGGTCGCTGGGTGATTACCTCGTGCTGTTTCGGGTGTAGGTAATCACTTTTATAATGGGTAATGCTATACTCCTCAGAAACCCAATTTATACTTTACTGCGCAGATGACGACGATGGCACGATCGAAAACCTCGACGGTTCTAGATATTAAGTAAAGACCAGAATAAATACCTGGAGGGACCTGACATGATGGACAACAGTACCGTGGCCAGCGAGTTGAAAGAAAACTTCAGACTGTCTCAACCTACCCCTAGCCTTATTTTCGGAGGCATTTTGTTTCTCGTTGTCGAGGCAACGAACTGCTTGTTAACCATTCCATAATGAATGTTCCCGGAGTTATCGTCGTGTGTAAACGGTTAAGAATCCGAATATCCTTTCACTGTAAACCCCTACTAATCCGAATACTCTAAAACTGATGAATCCGGGAACTTTTACGAATCCAAAAAAACTCCTTTAGTGTAAACCTAGTCCTAGATCGACCACTGTAATGTTCATTTGTCTGCCCGTGTTATGATCTGCAAATTTCAGTTAATTGATCAAACAACCAAAGTAGAAAAGATGGATTTTTTTCCCAGTATGATTGAAACTTAAACGCAATTTCTTCCTCGGCTAATTCAATTCAAGAAATTCCGGGTTTTTTAGCTGAGCTTGAGCATATTGCGTAGCGGTACAAATTTTCTACACAGATAGAAGAGCTGAGATGCCGTCACGCAGTTAGTAGTTTATAGAAATTATGGTATTTCCACTTGACTTTATTTGTCAGTCAATGCTTCAATTGCCATAAACCATAGAGGATTGGTTGAGTGTATCTCTAAAACTGCCACTGCATTGTAAGTTATCAGTGAAATCAATAAAATAAACAAGTGTTTAAATCATTTCCCGGAGTAGTGTAGTAACGTTCTTTATCAGGGATGTCGTGGGTATTGCAATGCACATGAAAAAACATATATATTTATACTAACTTAAAAAAAAAAAGTTTCCATTATTTCATCCACACAACGTTTCAAAAATTGCTTTCATCGGATTGCTGGAAACAAATATTTCACTCGAGTGGCTATCCGCGTCACGCAATTGTTTACATTCCAACGGCGGATTTTGGGCAAAATCTATGAGAAACACAGGCCAAGGCGGGCGACTTGAAACCATTTGCCCAGAGATATTTTTTGATATCCTAACAGGTGGGTGTATATTTAACCCGTAGAAAGTATTTTTATGGTATTTAAAGTTATAGCCCATAGAAAAATATGGCAATGTTTTTATGCAATAATTCTCTTGGGGCACACTGTCAAATTTTGCGTGTCAGTTTGATCTCTTTTCGGGCTCAAAACTAACTTTGATTTATTTTATTTTTCGCTTAGTCATACCACGAAGACCTGAACTGAATATAAAATCCATTGAGAGATTCTCAAGTAGCTGTTCTGCGGAGCGCGAAGCAATCAAATATTCGGAAAATTCAGCAAAACCGGAAGTAGATTTTGAGCCCAATCGGGTCGAAATCGTTTTTGGCGTATTTCTGTCAAAGAAAGCTGTATTAGCAGAAACTAATGCTCCGTTTCTATTCTTACTAGGACCTATCTATGGACAAAATACAAGCGAAATCAATTTTTCGACTTGTGCCATTGATAGGCGATTTAGGTCCATTTTTATAGGCATTCACTCTTAAGCAACCAGTCACTTAAATGTACCAAAACTATTGTCAGTATAATATTGTAAATAATTAAAACCCCTTTTAAGCAGCCACGCCTACAGAGCGGCCCCGGCCACCTTTCTGCCATTCCCATGAGTGTTCTTCTATTATTTTTAAAAGGGGTTAAACTGTAATCCTACATGTGTAGAATCTAGACTCCTTCCAAAAGCAAAATACATGTTGCACTGATTTGAATTATGCTACTCATATGTGATCAAAAAGTAAATAATTGGCAAGAATAAATTATGATCATTTTCATAGCAGTCATTCATTGTGAAGATCCATACTTCCCTGCCCCCCTACCCATGAAGTTGGAGGGAGGATGTCAAAGACCCAAAATTTACTGAGGTTGGTGGGGTAATATGTCAAACCCTTCCATTCTAGCTACACATTGTTAAAAAGTATTGAAGGGCTGTATATGATACCGATCAATTTTTGAAACTCTGTGTAAAATACAACACTACAATTTAAAAACAATTTTTGAATTTGGTTTTGTGATATCCGGAGTAATCAAGGTTAACGTCGAGATAAGTGTTATCAGCCTCAGCCTTTGGCTTTGTCTGATACCACTTACCCCGACCTTGATTATTCTGGATATCACAAAAACCAAAATCAATATAGAATTGTTTTATTATACATTGTTTTGAAGAAAACAATGACAAACGCACTGTTGAAGAACAAATCGATGACACCTTTTTTTTCCTTGACTGTGTGAAAGATGGCACTCACAGCTAGTGAACTTGAAATAACTCTTAGAAATCATGCATTGTGTGCGCAACCTACAGATTATTCACTAATCTGCTAGGTTGCACTTATTCACAGAATTAACAAAATTAACTGTAGGCTCTTAGCCAATGAGAAGATAGTAACCACAAACGTTTAATAATTAATTGTTATTTGTAGCACTTGACTTAATTGTACTTTCCCTATCTGTCTGGCTCCAGACTCAGCTTAAGATGACTCACATTTGGCTAAAATTAAATCCCTACTAATTCAACCCATTAAATGTCATCAATTAGTCGCTTGGATGGAAGACTTAAAAATTCACACCAATTATCAACTGAAAATGCAACTCTGGCAAAGAGAATATAATAAATAGAGTGCTATTCTAAAGATTCTGATTGGTCTCTTAATAATCAGGTCGCGATTAAATATGTCAAGTAAGGATCAAACCCACAATCCAACTTCCCCCCCCCCCCGACTCCCCTTTCTTTTAGATGTTATTATCTAAATATCGCATTAACCCATAAAGGATAGAAAGACACAAATTATGAACTAAGTGAACATCCGAACAATAAGCTCCTCTATGGCTTTAATGAACAGCACACGCAGCGTTTCATGAAAATCGACTGTGAAATTGTGTCGCACCATTTCACATGAAAACTTCAGCTCACAAATTTAGCTAAAAGTGATTCCTACTGGTAAAAATCATGTGGTAAATGACTTTTACAAAATTTCGTGAATCGTTGAAACAATCGCTGATCGAAAATTCAAAGTGGTTTCAAAAAATAAGTATTTTAGAAGAAAATATAAGCTGACGAATAACGCGTAAAGAAAGTGATGTTTCTGATACGTTTATAAATTCGAAAAATCAGATGAAAAGAAGAAAAAATAACAGTTTCCTTGGAAAAACTAAAATGTGCAAAGACTGACTCTTCTACCTGTAAACTGTACTGGCTCACTCATCGTCAAATAGAAAATTTACAGTGGATTACAAGCTGGAAAATTTCAGTGGAACAAGCTTTTCATATGCAAATCTAGCAATGCATACATTGAACACCGGAGTCTTTGATCAACACGATCAGCGGCCTTGCCTCATGTTAAATTGATGATTACAGTGAATTCACTGGGTTTTGACAATTGAGGCTATTCGTCAATTCGGAGGGGAGACCGTGTTGATTTCACTAATGGAACACCAATCGAATAAATGCAATTCCATTGGTACCAATGGACGAGTAGAATGCACCCCTACTCATCCTGAAGCCATCCGAAATAATCTAAGTCTATAATGACATCCATTTCACCAATGAAACAGCAATCGAATAAGTGTAATTCCATTGGTACCAATCGTACCATTGGTACCAATGGACGAATAGAATGGACCCCTATTCAGCCAGAGACAATTGGAAATATTCTACGTCTTTATAATGAGATGCATTCCACCAATGGAACACCAATCGAATAAGTGCAATTCCATTGGTACCAATCGTACCATTGGTACCAATGGACGAGTAGAATGCACCCCTACTCAGCCTGGTCGGAAATATTCTAAGACTTTATAATAAGATGCATTTCACCAATGGAACACCAATCGAATAAGTGCAATTCCATTGGTACCAATCGTACCATCGGTACCAATGGACGAGTAGAATGGATCCCTACTCGGGCCGCCGGAGCTCCGCTATTAATTTAAGTTCATTCACCAGTATTGCATTGCGTATCCCTACTGCACATAATTGAACGCGTGCTTAGCGCGCGCGCATTAAAAAATGGCGGCTTTTTCTTGACGGCTGGACCTCGCCATAGAGGTAAATCGTCATTTTCGCGCAAACGAGTATGGTGACCTATCATTTTTTTCTGTTGTTTTGAATTGAGTAATAAATTCCTCTGTGTAAAATAATGTGGACCAGTTCTCAGTGTAGAACAAAGAACAATCGTCGGAAAAGTGAATTTGGCAAGCAATCGTGACTACAATCATGATGCTATTATAAGGACTTATTGGGTATAAATAAGGTGCCGTTGCTCCTAAACGAACATGGGGACCCCTCATTTTTATTTCAAAATTTAAGTTCCTGTAATATAAACAATCAATAGGCAAAGTTTCACAAAAATCTCAGAGCAGACTCTATTTCAGTGGAATGACCTTAACAAGTTAATGAGTAAAGCAGAAACGTCTTTGAAAAGTTGGCGGGATCGGGATTTCCAGGCAAAAAAGGGCGGGATGGCGGGATTAACAGGAAAAAATTGGCGGGAAAGTGGGATCTGAAAACCCTACTGTGGACCCTCAAAACCTTTTCTCACGAAAAAAGAGAGCACAAAATAAGATATGAGCAAGATCAGATGCAAGAAAAAGCCGACCGCGTTAATATCCAGTCAGCACTGAGCCTGATTCCGTTTGATTGGTTGTGGTAATTAGTGACAGAGCTGGGATTTGTTTATCTGAAAGTCAAAATTTTTTATATCCCTGACCTAAGATATTTGAAAATCAAGGAGATCAGGACATGAGGTATAACTATGAGGGTTTGTTTAGTTCCTTACGGTTTGCCACATGCAAGGCCATCACGATTCATTCGATTCATTGTGGTGACGTAACCGAGACGAACAGCCAATTTTCGCTCGGACCACGTGACCCGAAACCGATTGACTGCGGGAAAATATCAAGGTCTAGAAACTAGGCAATATCCGCATAATAGTTTCAGTTGAGGCTAATAACTAGCGATAACTCTTTGGCAACTTTTCATATCTCGAGCAATTTTTTCGAGCAATTTTTTTTCACACTCGGGTTATAGATTCAGGTCAGATCCAGGAGGCAACGGGAACCTCGCTAAACAAAAAGTTTTAGGTCTCGTCCAGATTACGCCGCAGGAATTTGAAAATGGAGCTTTATTTCTCCTGTTAGGCCTTCCGTCCACCGTAATCCGTCATGAAAACGGAGCTTTTCAAAAATGCTCTTCAAACCGGAGGAGCTTTGCGTTTTAGTGTAGACTGAAAACTTTTTGAAAACAAAGCTTTTCGGAAACATTGAGGTTACGATAATCACGTGATTTCCCTGCCCGGGTTTTACTCAAACACAAATCTAAAATGACCGGTGATTGTTGCGTTTTCAAATTTCTCCGGCGTTTTGAAAACGAAAAGCACATAGCGTATTTTACTGGGCACACGACTGGAGATTTTGTTGAATGAAGGTGAACTTTCGAAACGTTGTATGTAATAAGGTATGTTTAAGCCATGCACGTGGCAGAAGGTGAGTGATTATTTTTGTTGAATAACAAAAAAAAGGTTAATTGAGTATTTTTGTCTCATAAAGTAAATTTGGTAATTGAAGTTGAACAAATATTGTTGTTGAGTGAAAATGGTGCTAGTCCGGTCCCACAAAAACGCAGACCATGCGAAGACCATGCAGACTGCTGACTGCTGACCATGCAGATTGTGCAGACCGTGCAGACCGTGCAGACCGTGCAGACCGTGCAGACCGTGCAGACCGTGCAGACCGTGCAGACCGTGCAGACCGTGCAGACCGTGCAGACCGTGCAGACCGTGCAGACCGTGCAGACCGTGCAGACCGTGCAGACCGTGCAGACTGAGTACTTTTTTTCACTAGGGGCTTACTAGTGGTCCACTAGGAGCGCTTTCCATTCGACCAAAAATTCCTGTGTGAATTTCCCGAGTTAGCTACACTGAAAAAATTTATATATCGTCGTCCACGCCTAATGCATCCTTTTTAAAGCTTTAGAATCGATAGTCGAGCAACTCCAAAGCACGTAAAAGAGGCCGAGTCTACCATCTGTTTCCCCTTCGTTTTGTATTTTCGCGCGAAACTTGGAACGTGATGGCCTGGGACGGGTTAGTCCAGCCAACCGGAACAAATACGGTTCCACTCCTCGTGATCAGTAGAATATCCGGAAGATAGCGCTCATAGTGTAGGAAGAAAAGTACGAGGATGTGACAAACATGTATCCAGCTAAAGTGTTACTGCTGATGTTCGACTGTCATATACTGTGTTGTACGTGTGGCTGGAATGTATGTCTTGCCGAACACCAAGAGGAGTTTAAACCATCTTGCTTGCATGTAGAAGTAAGTTAAGTTACGTTTAATTTACTTAAATAAGTTACGTGTCCAAGTTATGGTTATTTGAATAATCATAACTTACAGGTTCTTCGTAAAAGTCCAGGACAAGTCAAATCATGAATCTTGTGTTCTGGTGAGCTTTAAGACGGTCCAAGCGTCGATCGGGAGACTGCTTGACTGATGAAACGCGCCATTTTGAAATCAAGTTAATGATTCGATTAGCGCCCTTCCAAGCATTCCCAAACAATGAATCGATCAAATGAAGACATCAACGTCAACCCTCGTGGAGTCGGGGGTGGGAATTTTAGTCGGTGGCTGTTGCAGTGGAACCCCGACATTCCGATATGGCAAGGGGACAGCAAAACAGCAAAAGCGGGGGCAGCCCGGAAATTAAAACCTGGAAACCGGAATCCGGAATTCGGAATCCGCAAACCCGAATTATTGAAATTGAATATGACGACTGAGATAATTCACTTCAGTAGTGTCCAATAAATAAGTATGGGGAAAAAGTATTTTTTGTTTTTGTTTTCAACTTCAACCACAAACTGTAATAAAAAACAAAACAAAAACAAAAACAAAAACAAAACCAAACAAAAAAAAAAAACATGACTAATTTTATACAACCTCTAGCTATGCATATGGCCCAGTTGTTCAAAAGATGGATCCACTATCGTAGGGCACTATTCAAGCAGGGCTAGTGAGTTTTCGAGTGGATAGAGTTATTCATCCTTTGTCTAGATCGCATTGCTTTGAGAAGACTGGTGAGCAGCACCATAGCAAAAAGCCTGTTCTTACAGCATTGACATCACAGCAACGTTTGCTAGCAATGAGTTTCTGGCAATCGTTAAGCATCGTTTAAAAACATGTGGTTCGATCCGTTCTCAAATGAGGAGAGGACAGAAGTAAGTGCGCAACCGTTTCTAGAAAATATTTGAATACGATGGCGGATAAGAATATCTGGTGGTGATTTGTGACAGTAAAAGGTAAGGTAAAGTCTATACGCGAGCCAGGCCGGAGCTTATCCCGGTTTCTGTAATGTGAAGCGACTAGGAGTACATATACTTCTACTCCTCCCCAGATGGGCATATTGCGGACCTTTCCTTTTTATTAAAACAAAAACTCAGCCGTACCGCTCGATTTATCTCGCCGAATTTATTTAAATATGCGAATCATGTAAATATGGGACCCGAAATGTTACTGATATCACCTGGCATGGCTAACATTAGCAAGTTTAGTGTCCCATATTTTCATATATTTGAAACAAATTCTTGTAAAACATCGCATATTTACCAATAGTTCGGAATGATAAAGTGACCATTGGAGGTGGCTTTTGTCATATGAAGAACGCGAACAACTGTTGATGTTGAAATGGCCCTTGCCATTCTCGTCCCCAGAGCTACTCGTCTTAAAATGTCTTTGCATTTCGCCGACAACGTGACCAAAAGAAACGGGGGCTCTGGGTACGAGAATGGGCCCTTGGTTGCTACGCTGGTTTGTGCGCATACGTTCCACACATCACGCTGGGCATTGATTACATGTCACTCGCTAGGGTTGGAAACGATGAAATCGACAATCGACAATCGACAAGTAGGCAAAATGTTCCCACTGTGATCAAATCAAGCTAACTGAACCTGTAATAAAACCAGGAGCATATTGCCAACCATTAACTGCTAACAGCTACAGCTAAGATACTAACTGCTATTTGAAAAAATTGTATTGAAATGTAACGGCAAATCCGGTTGTACCTGCGAATGGCATAGTGCGCGGGAAATATTTGACTCTTTTACAAATCAAAGAAAACCCGGAAGAGAAACGATGTTTCGTTCATTACGCCAGTTGCGTGATCATGGTGTGACAACAAGATCGTTTACCACAACAACAGGCCAAAGTCCTTAGGCAAAATAGTATCGCATTGTTTTCTTCAGTGACACTTCAGATGATGCTTGCATAGATATTGTATTTCGTCAGTATATAGTCTAACTTCCTTGTCGCGGGATGATGAAAATGTTCTTCCAGCTAAACGGAGCTGGCAAATAACCAGGTTTACCACCTTTCCCTTCATTCCTTAATCCTAAGAGAAAGGACATCTTCTTGGCGCAAACTCGGCACTTGTAACTGCTAAACTGTGATTTTCAGTGGTGAGATAATTTGGCTGACAGAGTGAATCTGTGCTCTTCTCGGCCTCTGGGACAGCCTGACGGTTGCTGCGGTGAATATTTTCAAAGGTTAGTGCATTTTTTCACATCTAATGCTTGTTCTACGGATTGACGTCACTGACTTAGCCACGGCACGTCTTTGTCTCGGTTGTGAACAGTGTTTGTCTAGTAATTCCATCGTTTAGCGAGCAAATGCGCAGCCACAGTGCGGGCAGACATCTGATAGTTTACTCATTTGTGTTATATGTGTTAAAAAATGTCAATTTATCCGTTGAAAACGACAGAACACCACATGTTAAAGGTCCTAATTGAGAAGGGTTTTCATGATCACATTCTATGTTGTGGTTAAAACACAAATGAGTGCTGGATAAGATTTTTCCCTAGCTGTAAAAATCAACAGACGGTGAATAATTCTGAACTGAATCACATTTTACGCCATCTAAGCTTGACTGACGCCTTGAAATTAATATTGCGTGTCCGACTCTTAGCAAAAGGATGCCCTCGAACAAGCGAATGCTGTAGAGAAACATGGGAAATCGAAGAATTTTGAGACTGATTTGTTGATGCATAAGTCAGAAGTTACAGAAAGGCCTGTTTAACTGTTTTACTGGAGTCCATTAATCTGACCTTTCAGCTGTTGGTTGCATTTAAAAAGCATTGGCGGTCACGATTAAACGGATATTTGATGTTCTGATGTAGCGTTTCGACGAAAAATAAAACCATGACATGCAATTCTATGTCTTTACCAGAAGCTGGAATATCGTCTCGGTAAATCGTATCAAGTTAATCCGAGATTGTTTATAAATCTAAAAATCTGTTCCATATGAGCCCGGTCAACCGGGCTTGCTCGGTTTCCGAGATCTCGCCTCGCCATTCTTTCCTTCGTAAAAATTGCGATGTGTTCATATGAGAAGCCGGGCTGGCCCGATTACCGAGATCTCGGTTTTTGCGACCGAGATCTGGGTAACCGGGATGAAATTTTCCCATATGAACACTCCAGCCCGGGTAACGGGGACGAAACTTTTTAGGCAAAATAGCTTCGCTTTCGCAACATAGCTGCCAAAATGGCATAATTTTTGTCTTGTATGTATTTACACTTTAGGGGTATGAGAATTAGCTTTATTAGTTACAAGAGTCCACAAAGCTACGACAGCCGCGAACGATACAAGTTTATGTTCCACCATTTTGGTTGTGTTTCTTGGATTTCATCCCGGTAGGCCGGGCTGAGATTTCTCATATGAACAGACAACAACATTCATCCCGGTAACCGAGCCAGCCCGGTTACCGGGCTCATATAAAGAGGCCCGGAGAGGAAGTCACAAACGTCTTATTTTTTAGGGGCCCCGGTTACCGAGATCTCGGTTACAGGGCCAGCCCAGCTTCTCATATGAACACATCGAAATTTTTACAAAGGAAAGAGTGGCCAGGCGAGTTCTCGGAAACCGAGCCAGCCCGGTTGACCGGGCTGATATGAAGAGGCCCTTTTAGCTGGTTTTCATGCGTTTCGTCTACCCAGGTCAAATTGGAATTTGCAAATGCTGGTTCTTGGGGAGGAAGAAAAGCCGGAGAACTTGAAGAAAAACCTTTGGAGATTACAATAATATTATCGACAAAATTCTAATTTAATCCGTCGACTGGCTAAGTCACTGGAACTGGCCAACCTGTCATTTAAAGGAGAAGGTCACTCCAAAAACCGTGTGTTTTTTTTCTATCACCAATAAAAAGTTCACATTGAGTTGAGTTACTCACCGTTGTTTTAGATTCTGAAGTGGATGCGATCCCAATGAAAAAGAAGTGAAAAGTTCGACACCGGGAGCCGCCATTTTGAAAGGATCTTGCAGGTCAGGCCGCATATCCGTGGCGTCATTCCGTCCGAACTGGCGCGAAGCTCATAGGCTGAAGCTCTTCCTTTCTGTTCTAAATTCGTTTATTCAGCTGTGAGCTAAAATGTTCGTTCCCGCGCTGTAAAACCAGAACCGAAAAGGATAGCGAAAGAGGAGCGACTTTCCTTAATTTGTCTGCAAAGAACAAAAAATTGCCAAAGAAGTGGTTCAAACAACTACGTCGGGATCGGATGAGAGATTCATGCAAAAAAACTCGAAAATGTGTATGTGTCCAACGAGCATTTCACAGACGACTGTTTCAAAACTGAATACCGATTTGAGCTTGTGGGTGGAAACACAAGAAAGAGGTCATTGAAGGAAAATGCTTTCCGACAATTTTTCAACGGGAGGCCCTTGTAAAGGCACCCACTACAAGCGAACGGCGCATCGCAAGGAATGAAAAGAGGTAGCTATCAGTTATACTTTTCATTTTTAAAATATTTTTGCCCGGCAGAACTGTCGTTGATTTGATTTGGTAAATATTATTTCTGCGCAAGGAATTGAAGCTCTTCGCTGGACTGCAAGGCTCGAATTTTAAGAAAAAACCTTGGGTCCAGCTGGCCCCTAAGTTTTCAAGTTTGGTCGCCAGCACAAGCATTTTAGTCGCCAAAAATTTCCGACCCTTCAGGCTCAATATATTTAACGAAAAAGACGCTAAAACGGCGTGAATCACGGGTTTTTTCATGTATAATCAGTTTGCCGCTTTTTTTTCTATAACAACGGGGAAAATGGCTAAATGAAATTCTTTTTTTTCATTTACCAGTCTTACCAATATTTATAAAAAAGCTTCCATGTTGCAAGCATTAATTCATTATTTTTCGTAGCCTGGCTCTAGGTTTTTCGTGTTTTCGTGTTCATTGATGCATAGCGACTGCACGCGCTTTTTGGAAGTGATTTATTAAATTTCTTAGGGTACCGTGGAAACTTCAAATGCCCTGCAGATTTCTTTAATATTACAAGTCAGACTAACCCGCTACGGTTTTCTTTTATCGAAAAAATATTTTTTTCGATTTATAAATCTCTTGCGTGGGCCAAAATCAGAGCGTGTTTAATAATCGGCCTTGACAGCCAGGGATGAGTTGAAATACTTACAAATTTTTAAATGCTAATTTGATTTGAAATACATCGGAAGAAGTAGTTAATTGTACATCAGTCCTATCGACAACTACCGATAACAAGTCCTGCTGTAGCGAAATCCGATATCCGCGTGTAAATAATATTTTGTCTTAAATGTGTTACAATTTGTTTTCAATTTTATCACCACGATTCATCATTAAATTAAGGCAGTTTTTTTTATTCACATTATTTTGGGGAATTACAGTTGCTAATGAAAGCAAATCTACGGTAAAAAATGAAGCTGTAATTTTACTGCATGCTTTGTCAAGTAACGAGGCGAGTAAACACGACACATGCGATACAGATAAACACATTAACAGCGTGGATTTTCCTTCAGCTTGTTTACGCATGTAAAAGTTGTGTATACTTTTTTCTTCTATCCAAAATCTATCACATATGCTTAGCTTTCCAACAATACAAATTACAATTCGCACAAAAAATCTTAGGTAATGTTAACGAATGTCGTCAATTTCACATTTCAAGTTAAAGACGTCGATTTCACTTCGCATCTTACATGTAAAGTCACTGCGTATTTCACAAGAGTCCACGTAGTACATACGTGTAAAGAAACCTAGGCAAACACGTACGAGCACGAGCAAAATGTATCCAAATTTTATAAGTAAAACACAGACTTGTGAAGTGGAAAGCATTCGCCGATTTAAACACACCTTTGAAAACTTGTCAGTTTCTGTGATGCCAGCTAGAACTCCCTCCGCATTGAACCACCAGTAAAATAAAAATGGAGACAAATCAGATAAAAAGCACTAAACTGGGGATTTATTTAAGCCACCAGTTCAATTCTGAGAGCGATTTACAATTAAAAATAAACTTCCTCTTCCGCTCACTGCGTCCATTGTAATTGTACTGCAAAATGTACCTTCCATCTTGGTGACCTACTCGGCAACAAACACAATCTGTTTGCATCGGCATGGTTGCACATCTCTAACAAGTTCACCACAGAGCATTTTCCGACCGATCGTTCCATTCACCTTGGTTATTGTCATCCCCAGAATCACTAGCAAGTTCTGGCTTCAAGAGCAGCCATATTAAAGCCCAAAAGAACTCATTCTCGGACGGAATGACGTCATGGATATGCGGCCTGGCCTGCAAGATCCTTTCAAAATGGCGGCTCCCGGTGTCGAACTTTTCACTTCTTTTTCAATGGGATCGCATCGATTTCAGAAGCTAAAATAACGGTGAGTAACTCAACTCAATGTGAACTTTTTATTGGTGATGGAAAAAAATACATGGTTTTGGAGTGACCTTCTCCCTTAAAGACAAAGCTTTTGTTAATCAAATTTGTATTTTACTGTTTCATAATTATAAACCGCAAATACGTCTGACTTCCTTTCCACGAAAATGAATATCAATAATGTAAGCATTGATTATTGAACGTAGATTAAAAACCTTTTCTCGTGAGGAAAAGAGTGCGCGAAATAAGATTTGAGCAAGATCAGGAGCAAGAAGAATCTGATCGCGGCATGGGAACCAGGCAATGTGCGCGCAACTCTGAGTTTCAATTGCCCACAATCTGAGCGGTAAGTCTTTGGTAACTTTTTTATATTTCGAGTAATTTTTTGCGAGAATTTTTTTCTCGCTTGGGTTATCGATTCATAGTTGCGTCACACCATTGTATGGAGCCTGTCAGTAAGCTTTCTTGGTTCTCTTGCTGTAAAAAGACTTGCTCGCAAGCTATGTTGCGCGTTGTGTTGCCGAGGTAAAGGTGGTGCAGGTAGCAAAGAAACTTATTGAACGCATAAACGAAAATAACCTGAGTGTTACGTTCAACACTCGATAACAGGGAGTTTAAGAAAACCACAAAGCGCAACGGCAACGGGAACGTCGCTAAACAAAAGATTTAGGCCCCGTCCACATTACTTGGGAGGAATTTAAAAACGGAGCTTCATTTCTCCGTTAAGGTCTACCGTCCTCACTAATCCGTCACGAAAACGGAGCTTTTGGAAAACGTTCTTCAAACCGGAGGAATTTGAAAACGCCGGCTTTGTGCTTTAGTGTAGACAGAAAACATTTTGAAAACGAAGCTTCTCTAGAACTGTACACCGAATGCAGATATGGCGGACCACTCGTTCGGCGCCCGGGACGAGTGCATAAAAGCGAGGCTAGTAGGGCCTCGTGTTTTGTTTTGACAATACTTCTCCAGCTAGAAAAGTCTTGTTTCGTCGACGATCTAGTCTGTTTTATTTCGTTAGGTTCCCTGCCCGAGTTTTACTCAAACACAAATCAAAAATTACTGGTGATTGTTGCGTTTTCAAATTTCTTCGGTTTTGTGTGGACGGAAAACATTTGATGCATTTTCAGAACGATGGCTGAGCACGTGCGTTATAATTCTTAATACATTTCTTTGCCGTCCTCTGCAAGAAAACAACGTGAAATGACCAAACTCTGCGTTTTCTGGAGAACGAGAACTGACCACAACGGATAATTTTTAAAATTTGTATATTGACAAAGAGAAACAAACTAATTGATTTTGGAGTATCGCGAGATTTTTAGGTAAAATATAAAGTCATTATTTAATCGACGTTGTCCGCGGTGTTGCCGTCGTAGCTTCTTAAACTCCCTTTCTTAAACTCGACGGTGGTGGCGCCGAGGAAAACACCTAGTAAAAATGAATTTATATTTTACCAGCGAAATTCGGAACTGTCTAGATCTGTTCAGTACGCCAGTATGTCTAAAAACTTGCTCAGGTTAAATGTTCAATGATAGCGTTTAATTTTAATTAAATGGAAAAACAAGAAAATTAGCCGTCGTCGTTTGCGTTCTTCAGAAAATGCAAAACTTAGTCATTTCACGTTTCTGTTTTGCAGAGAACGACGAAGAATTGTACATAGATTTATAACGCACGTGCACAGCCATTGTTTTACTCATTATAAGCACTTAATGACTGGCCCCAGGGGAAACAGTGAGTTTTGCTTCCCCAAGACTCTCAGTGTTGAACTTTGAGGTCAAACTCACTGTTTCCCGCGGAGCCAGTCATTAAAATAATTAATTAAATTCATTTAGGATGCATAGACCCGCTGCTACACCAGGTAAGTTTTTGTGCAGTGAAAGGCTAGGTCTGTTGATTCTGGTGCCACCAACTTACAAATGGTTACGTGTAAATCGTCTTGAAATGATGAGTTCTTGTCTTACCAACGATTGTAGCAGCCTTGCAGGATTTTTTTTACTGAAGAAATTCTCTTGCAACGCTTCTTGGACGATGGGCCAATATTGCCACAGACCTTGGCTAGTATAAGAGAGCATTGACAAATCTTCCAAGTTTAATTTTGCCAATGCATTTCTTCTTAAAACAGGCTCAGTAAAACCGGTAGACAAAATGGCAACTAAAGCAGATGTCGAACCGATGGACGACGACTATAGAAAAATCTTGAGGAGGTGCAGAGAAATGCTCGTGAAAGACATGGAACCGGAAGAAGTTTTACTGAAGATGGTAGATCCATTCCTATTTACTACAGAAGACGAAAAAAAAATAAAGTCGAGGGACCTGACTCGACAACAGCAATGTGAAATATTGTTAGATATGCTACCAAGAAAAGGTGCAGGAGCTTATGAAAAATTTAAGAAAACAATTGAGAAAGTTCATCCACATCTTACAGGAATAATCCTAGAAGCCGGTAAGTGACTTTCAGCGACGGAAATTCTCCTAAGTATGGGTGAATGGCAGTGGATGGATATTCATCAAAGCAAACACGTGCGTTGTATCAGTCTCTGATCAGTACCTTAAGGGCAAAACCTTAATAACTCTCTTTTTTTCTCAAGCATCTGACCGGGCCGAAATCCTAAATCCTCGAATTTGATTGGCTAATCATACGCACGTGACCGGTCCAGCTTTTTACGATACGACCCACGGGCCGGATTTTTTTTCCCGCTGCCTAAATTTCGCTGTTAAAAGTTAGCGGTAATCGTCAATCTTTTGCCTTTTTTAAACATCCATCGACGATTAGTCAACGCAAGTTTTTTCCTCTGGAATACATTTAACGAATTTCCTCGCTTTCTGCTATTCAATTTACGGTAGAAAAGTGACGAAGTGATTTTAAAAGCAACGACTGACAGAACTTGTTTTTGTAGTAAAACTTCAAACTTCGCACGAAATTTCACACCGCAAAAACAATTTTGGAGAACTTAACTGGTGAAATAAATGCAACTAACACAAAGTAGTTCGAAAAAAATCTGTTTTTTAATACATCTTTCTTTGTCTACTATCTGAGTTTACTCGCTCGTTGCCAAGATTTTTTACAAATCGTTAGTAGACGGCGCCCAAGCTGATTCAATGACAAGAGCTGCGTTAACGCATTTGTAATCTGTAAAACCAATTTACTGCAGGAAAAAAAAAAAAAAAACATGTTATTTGCCGGCTTAGGGTCGGTCCGTATGGTGAAAACTGTGACCTCGGGCTTGAAAATGCTGCCCTCGGCCTACGGCCTCGGGCAGCATTTTCAAGACCTCGGTCACAGTTTTTCACCATACGGACCGACCCTAAGCCGGCAAATAACATATATATATTCGAGTCACAGATGTTTAGTGGTCTTTCATAAATTACAATATTTAGAGAGGAAGCCACATCAGCCTTAGCCGGTTTTCATGCAGGTCCTCTATTCTGGTCAAATTGGAAATTGAAGGTGCTGGTTTTTGCGGAGGGAGGAAAACCGGAGATCGAGGAGAAAAACAACAAAGAGGACCAACAACCAACTCAACCCGCATACAGCGGGTCGGCACCGGGTCGGGCGCCATCCCGGCTCCCCTGTCTTTCTGACATTTTATATTCCTCGATTGAGGATCTTAACCAAAATGTTCTTACAGACGCCAGTTAGGACCTCTTGTTATGACGGCCTATTTGTGATGTTAGAACTCCTGTGCCCTATTTTCTTCAGTATACAGTCGATATTTCTTCCTATTTATTCAAACCCAGCCTAGTAAGCAAATCTCTAGTACCTTCATTTCCCAGGGGAGCATAGAAGGTCCACCTAAACTCTTTAAATTTCGGCTTTAATGGATCTCCTTTATTTGGCAAGTGGTCTACCCAATTCCCTTTCTCTCAATCTACAAGAGGTCCTTGCGGTTTGTCAATTTTGTTTTTCTTTGCTTCTACGTATCTTTAAATGTCTTAGAGCTCTGTAATTCCAAGGCCGATGATCCGTCGCCTGGAACTTGTCGGGATTAATTTGACAACTTTTTCTGCCTATATAGGGCATTTGCATTACAGGTCAGCCTGTGGGTGGGGCATTGCCAAAAGTAACTCTGCCTTCCAGTCTGTAAAATATGTACATCTTTCGTTGTTTATAGGACAGCTTTGCCGGGAAAGACGTTCAAATCAAAAACGCTTGGCGTTTTTTATACTGCGAATGTACTTGTCAATTGCAAAGCTGCCTTACCACACGGGTAGTCAAATGTCGAAATATGAGCGTAAAGTCCCTTACAATATGAAATGCTAGTTGCTGCATTTTTGTTTAGTTTGTTACTTTTTGAAGGTGCATTGCTTCCTAAAACCATATACAATTAATTAAGATCGTTTTCGTTGTGAACAATTATTGTTTTCATTATCAGTTTTGACCAATTAGCTTGGAACTTGCTTACGAATTTCTAAGGGGTCTGATTAAATGTGTTCATGTGACTTCTTTTCTTGCAGCCTACTCACTCGTTGGCATTGTTTCTGAATCAATGTTTTCAGTTACTAGTTTATTATATACGTTAGAACGTTAGTGGATTTTACTGTTCTTCTTTCCCTACAGAAAACAAAGAATTGAGATCTGAACTCAGAAATGAACGGAAAACCAGCGCAAACCGTCAAAGAAGACTTACACGTAGCACAGGTACATTTAATAAGAAGTATATTTTGTAACATAGTAGCGAAATTTCATACGTGGATGCTATAGGTTTTCTTACATGACTACATCTTAAAAAGCTATAATGTATTTACCCGAAAGAAATGGAAGTAATTTGACAGAACTATATCACCGGAATACTTGTCCAAAACTTATAATGTGCGTTTTATGCTCTTTGGTTCTTACAACGGAAAATTTTTGAATAGTTTACTATTTAGTATGGACCGTTCAACTTTGTCTACGTGGCACTAATGACAGCAGATCAGAGTAAGTAACTTGGCAGGAATGCAAACGTAAAATTAAATGTTTCGCAGGGTATTCGTTGAGGACAAAAAACTTGACTCTAATTTGCATTTACAGAGGTGACTCGACACTTCTGTTAATAACCTGAGTATCAGGCCTTTCTTAGCAAGAGGGTAGGGGTATGGGGAATTACTAGGAAAGGCCTTTCTTTGCCGGGTGCTTCCTCCTCCTACCTTGCGAGTAAGAAAAGCCGAAGACTCGGGCTATGCTCTTAAGGTCTCAGAAAAAAATCGTGACAGCAAGTTCCAGATGATTTCCTCAACTGCTGTTCTGCTTTCGAGATACGTTTGCTCGTATAACAAGAAAACTGGTTTGTTTCATCATCAAATTCAAACAGCAGAGTGCACGTGGTTTGGCATAATATTTTGTTTCTCTATAATTTTTAACCTTTTTTTCTTAAGTTCTACTGAGTGAAATTTTTGTAACAGAAATATTAGTTCCCATGAAGGAAACATTTTGTTTTTTTTTAACAGAAAGTACTTTTGTGTCCCTTTCAATCGAAAACTCAACGCCGTCTGGAATGGAATAAGTTAAATAGAAAGTGTTGGTTTAGTTCACTTAGTCCGTGTTTTCACGAGAGATGTTTACCTTGGTTTTGTTTTAACTTTACTGAAGTGAAATTTTTAATCGTGTAAACACAATAGCAAACCTCTGTAAATGGCGGCAAAATCAGAACTAAGCCAACCTAGGCTTGTCGACAGTTGAACGCCTCATCAGGCATGGTTTAGCTCAGTAACCGACGGTAATCGAGGAAAAGCAGACGTTGTCGCGACATCTTGGCAGCAAGTGTTCACGCGTTCAGCCCGTAAAGAAGACAAAAATAGACAAAGATTCCTCCTAATGTAAGTAGGTTTCAAGTCAACGGGCAAAAAAAGCTAAATAAACTCATGTTT
>NW_028301540.1:23100000-23120000 GCF_042242905.1 Orbicella faveolata
AAGCTAAAATCGCCATGTGAAAAACACCATCGGCAGATCTGTCATACATCCTGAGCAGAACACCACGAAGAAACTTATAAGTTATCATCTTAGTCACAACAATTACCGAAATATTGAACTCCGTCACAGTTCTCATCAAATAGCTTCCCTCGCTTTAACACAAGCAAGTGTAACTCAACTTTCAGGATCATCAGATGTAAACAATCGGACGGTTTTTTGTCGGTAGCCGTGTTTCTGATAACTGCAGGAAGTTCTAGAAGTTCACAAGGCTTGAAAAGTTCATCCTTAAACCCCAGAATGGAGAAAGCGAAGACATGTTGTCGAAAGCGAATGCGAAGATTGAGTTATTCTGAGCATTGCATTCTGAAGAATCAGTATTTTCTTTCACCAAAAGACCGTTGGCTTGGACTATTTTGAAGCACTTTCTGTCTTTTTTATATGCGTTGACGTTTCGCCACAACAGTCGGAAAAACTCCCCCATCAAGTTGTGGCACCACGATACCAAAATACTATTTTGAGGCTGTGACAATCACATTTCCCGTAAAGAAATGTGTGTTTTTGACGGAATGCGTAATACAGTTGTGAAGTTCACTGACTGTGTAGTTTGAGACGATGAATGAATCGGTAAACGCGCGCATCGCCGGATGTAAATTGACAACTTCCGCTCGAATATTTTTTTCTTTTCTTTAATTCGTGAGCCATATAATAAACAACTTGATAACCTCGACCGTTCGGTCGTTACGTGAAAATCTTAAACCTCGGTCTACCGTATTGACCTCGCTATCGCTCGGTCAATACGGCAAGGCCTCAGTTTGAGATTTTCCCGTAACGACCTCACTCTCGGTTATTAAGTAGTTAGTATTGTGAGGAACAATGAAAATAATAACTTTATTTACTCGTACATTTACAGTTTTCTTTTTATATCAATGAAATCTAAAGACAAAGAAAAATGTGTACTATATGAGTCTATATCCTGAAGTAACCAAGGGTTTTCTAGTCAGCCTCCAGGTATTATGTTTCTATGGAGATTTAAGAGGAAAAAAGTTATTAAGAGAATGAGATATGTACATAAAATTGGAAAAAGGAGCATATAGAAATATTACTAGTTTTCAGAATGTTGTTCAGACGGTAAATAAAGTTTCAGATATTTCGAGAAGTTGAAGGTATTGAGACCTTTTAGATGAGTAGGGATATTGTCCCAGAGAATATTCGCCGTATAAGCAATTAATTGTTTGTTTACCAGAATTGGTACGCACTTTAGATGCGTATAGATTTTGTCTAGATGCATATCTGGTGTAGTATCCATGTACTTCACTGGCGTATTGAAAGAAATCATGAAACAAGCTTGGTAGTAGGCCTTTGTGCCAAGAGTGCGTGAATTTCAGAGCTTGTAGTCTATAAACATTATTTACTGTGAGAACATCTAATAAGTTTAGCAAGGGGAGTGCGCTTTCAGTCTGGTCACCAAAAGTTCTTGCAACGAATATAAGCCTGATGGAATGATTTTGTTTAGATTGTACTTTATTGATGTGGGTTTTATACGTACTTCCCCACGCTAAGATGACGTGTAAAATGTAAGGAAAGATGATACTATAATAAAGTTGTTTCATTTGTGAAAGAGTTAAGAAGTGTCTAAGTTTAGCTAGTGTACCATTATTTCTTGAGATTCTAGTGCACACATAAGATATATGATGTTTGAATGATACTGTTTCATCGAGCAATACGCCAAGGTATTTGATTCGATCTTTACGTTCCAGTCAATGAAACGTACCATCTTCAATTCATTTTAACATTTTTTATATTAACTTCACAGTCTATTTTCTGTCGAGATTTAATGATCATGAAGTTAGTTTTTGAAAAATTGATTGACAATTTATTTATGTCGCACCAAACTTTTACTTTTTTTAATTCAAAATTCATTAATTGCTCAAGAGCCTTAAGTTCACGTGTACAGGGAAATACATTTGTATCATCAGCAAACATCCGAAATTTCAAAGTATCAGAACAGTTTGGTAGATCATTAATGTAAATTAGGAACAGCGACAGAAAAAGACTACTTATATTGAATTATTTATCTCTGTAGTAAAAGACGGCATACCCGCAGATGACGAATTAGAAAAGTTGGGTATTGACATTGGAGACTTTTGGGTAAAGCTTGGGCGTCGCCTAGGTGTCAATGATGCAAAGCTTCGAGAAATAGATAAAGCTTATGAGCTACTGTCTGAAAAGGGATTCCGCATGTTAAAGCACTGGAAACAAAGCAAAGGTACCGGTGCTACCTACCAGGCTTTGAGTGACGAATTGCAACATGAATTTATACTGCGCCGAGATCTGGCAGAGAAGCTTTGTTACACTAAAGGTAATTATTTGCTATAATGTGTTAAATGTGGGTGCAGGATTCTAGTGGTTTTGAGTGGACTGGACTATGAATCAAGCAGTCTGGGTTGGAGCCCAGACAATCATTGTGTTCTGCTTTTAGGTAGCACAATATATTCTTCTCACAGTGCCTTTCATTGCCTATGCAGGTGTTAATAAACAGGGGAAAAAATCAAATTAAAATGAGGTTTTAATTTTTCTTTTTATGTCAGTTCAAGCTGTTTCACTTAGTTTAGGGAATTAATCTTTTTCATGAAAATGCACTAGATCAAGTCATGGAGTCACTCACTTAATAATCAAGTCAGTATGGGGTTTCCTGAAAACTAAGGCCTAAAACTTAAGATCCCCTTCCAAAGATACAGAAATCAAGACCAAAAATCCCCTCCTAGTCTCAAAGTGAAACTTTGAATGAACATCTGGGTGATTTTGCAGCCTAAAATTGTTTATTTACTTTTGGTAAGATCTGATCCCTGTTCGATCATTCATGTTAAATGGGCTTTTATATGTTGCTTGGTATATTGACAGGTTACACTGTCATGTTATTTAATGCACACGAACCGGCATCAATTTCAATGGATCATGGATGTAAATTAAAATGAAATAGAGCAAACGTACAGACAGCTAGCGTCTACAGAAAAAGTTGAATAAGAATTCATATATTTGAGTAGGTTTTTCACTTTTGCGTTATTTTATGTGCCTCATCTTCGGGCGTGAATTTTAATGGCTCTGTGTACGTGAAATAAGATATATATAGCAAATCTACGGATGGCTTGCGTCTGCCGTAAAACGTGAACCACGTTTAACGTTTTTCACTGATGCAAGTCGTCTGATCCAAACATTTGGTCTATTTTATTGCGAGGGAAACAGCCGAACCCTTACATGACAACTTCAAGCCTCGTTAAGTGTGTACCCTAAATTCTGGGGTCGTTGAGTATTCACGTGAATAAGAATTCTTTATCAATAAATAGTAAATGCCAAAAGAAACATGCCCAGAGTCATACGTCGGGAAGTACAATTTCATATAACTATCTAGTAAAATGTTCTCACTCATCATTTATTCAAAACGATGATCTGCCGACAACACGGCATGTTTCCGAAGACGAGGTTTCCGAGGTGGCAGCATCATAATAGGAGAAAAATCTCAAATTTTGCGCAAGCGACTCTCGTTTTCCATATTTGGGTGTGACGTCATCTGGCTGGAATTTATTCCTTGTAGTACGATTCGCGTCATCTTGTGTCGCGTTCGACGTTTCGGTCCGGCGAGGCAAGCTAACTAATGTTTCTTTCAAAGGGCTTTTAGGAACCCTATTTTCGTTGTAAATTGAATTATAAGCAGCAGTTGAGGGTTACATCGACACATTTTGGTCAGAATCAGCTGTTCGTCGATCTCCGATGTATAGCTGGCGTATTCGGTTCTCGATTCATAACCAGGGTGTTCGCTTCTCAATTTTGAACCAATATGACCTTCGTCAATATTTTGGAATCCGCGTGTTACTTTCTCAATTCCGAACTAATATGTTCTTTCTCTCGTCTGACACGTTCTTTTAACATCGTTTTAGGCGTTTGTTTTCCGTACTTTACATGCTTCTTTCTTGCTGATATCACTACATGAAACATCTTATAGCTATAAAAAATACAAAAAGTTGTTCGAAAAAGAACTTAAAATGCCTCAAAGATAAGGTAAGTGGTTCGCAACGAATAAAATTGATTCACAAACATTGGTTGCTGAAACTGTACCGCATACGGACTAAGATATTAAGAGCAGCTTCGCCTAAATATCAACTAGACTTGGAAATAGCGAAAAAATCGAATTTCTTCAAACTCGCCCAGAATGAAGCCCTACGGGCACTAGTTACAAAAATATCGTTTTAAGTTCGATAAATCAAAAATTATTTTTTTCCGCAATTTTTTCGTTTCGATGCCCCAAATCGGCCAAAATCCATCGAAAATGAGCGACATATTCAGAGGCTCGTAAACTCAAAAGTAAAAATCTTCATTACAAACTGATTGCACGTCGTATTTGTACTTCCTTTTTTGTCTATTTAGAGCTAAATAGATCGTGATTTGATGAGAACTTAAATATTTGACGAATTTTCTAAATTAACGACCCAAGACAGCTTTACAAGAGGTCTACATTTAGCCTATTTTCAAATGCTTAAAAGGCGTTCTGGTACACGGCTTTTCCCAAAACGACTAGTTTGGTGTGAAAGAGCATTCTTTCTTCTTCAAATTAGTGAAATAAAATTTTTGGGTAAATAAAATCGCGAGCGCTGAGATAGCGAACTAAATGCAGCACTTCTTCCTGAAAACGTGACCTTTGACCCGAGTGTAACGAAACCGATTACTGCAAGAAAACCCGGAAGAAAAGCAAATGCTTCGTTATTTTGAAACAATTTCTAGTGATATCTCTCCGAAACCATGATTGCAAGAAACTATTTCCAGATATGAAATCTTAGAGGGTCAAAAAAGGAGCTAAAGGGCGCATTTTGACACAATAACTTTGTTTGCTGAGAATTGAAGTCAATGACCGTTAACGAATTCCAGTGAAATTTGCAAACTTGAAGTATGTTAGCTGATACTTACCTGAATATTTATATTGATAGAAGAGTCGTCTTCTTGGATTAACCTTCAAAAGAAGCAGGATCCAGATTTGAAAACCTCTAAAAGAAGAAATGTTTAATGTTCCGTGACCTGCCCGCTGCTATAAATTAGCTTAAATTCCATGCACATGCCGACCGCATGTTTGTCGTAAAACCAACTGAACTCCACTGACAGTTTCCATGGGCAACCCCAAAATAAACAATCCCCAAAAATGTAAAGTGAAATTGGCTGTCTTCATGAACAGTTAGAAGCTAGAGTCAAGTTCCATTACCTTAAAAGTGCTTGAATTTAATTGTTTGCGTCGACTTTGTCCACTACTCTCACGTTCGAATGCCGCGAATCGGTCACGCCAAAACAGTGCAGACCGTGCAGACTGCAGACAACACCGCGGTCAAACGTCGGGCATGCGCAAATTGGTACATTTTTTGGCAGCCGCGCGCCAATTTCCCGCGCAAAAATTTAAAGGAAAACATGGGAAACAACCGGTGTCACGCAAAATTTACGAAAAAAAATTGAAAAGTTCATAGAAATCTGTAAAAGGAAAAGAAAGCAGGTAAAAGGAAAACTTAAGACTTTTCAGACACAAAGTTTATTAAGTTACCGGTATTCTGTTGATTTACCATTTTGTTTTGAGCTTTACCAAAAAAGTTTATAAGTCTTAAAACCCGTGTCATGCTACGAGCCGACGGCGTAGTATATTTTTATTTGTTTTTATTAATCACACGATGCGTGACGCCGGAAACGGACGACAAACGATGTGTAAAAGAAGGAAAAATGGGAGAAGAAAAAGACAATTGCAGTGATTCAGCTTCGCTCAGACGAGCTGGAAAAATTTTGGCAAGGACTGAGGGATTCCATCCGGATCCTTGATTTGTCTGAAGCACAGGAACGAGATGAATCGAAACGACAAACGATGTTCATGTCCATCGTCATGGGGGCATAGCTGGCCAAAATAGCGATCCCAAACCGACTGTACCTGGTCTTTGACCAGGTGGGAAAATCTTTTCTAAACTACAAACCTGGAAAAAACTGGTGCACTAAGTGCAAAGTCGAGGCGGACAAAAAATTCAAGGAACACGGAAAATACATACCACGGAAAAGAAAGACCTGCAACAAGCAGAAGGTAGAACAATTTTTAACTCTCAAGTCATTTCTGTTAGCTCTCGTTGTACCGGCTAAAACATAAACAAATATATAAATAACGAGGAAAATGTCATTTATAGGATACCGATGACCCACGAAAAGAACAGTGTCATGAAAATATTTTGGCCGCCTTTTAGTTGCTCCACTGCTCGCACATGCGCAGACGTTTGACCGCTGTGTTACTGCAGACACTTGTTTGGGCTTTTCATTGTGACTCTTTTTTTTGGGTCTAGTTACAAAATAGTGTTAAATATATCTGAAAGTCTGTCATTTATCCACAGGCTGCACAAGCGCAGAATTGACTTTTGATTCAATAGACAAACGCGTACAAGACTTTGTATGGGAATCTTACTCAGTCTGCACGGTCTGCAGTGTTTTGGCGTGACCGATACTACGCAGTATTCGAACGTGACAGTAACTACTGAGTGAACAAAGTAGAATCAAGCACCTTTAAAAGGTAATGGAACTTGACTCTAGCTTCTAACTGTTCATGAAGACAGCCAATTTCACTTTACATTTTTGGGGATTGTTTATTTTGGGGTTGCCCATGGAAACTGTCAGTGGAGTTCAGTTGGTTTTACGACAAACATGCGGTCGGCATGTGCATGGAATTTAAGCTAATTTATAGCAGCGGGCAGGTCACGGAACATTAAACATTTCTTCTTTTCGAGGTTTTCAAATCTGGATCCTGCTTCTTTTGAAGGTTAATCCAAGAAGACGACTCTTCTATCAATATAAATATTCAGGTAAGTATCAGCTAACATACTTCAAGTTTGCAAATTTCACTGGAATTCGTTAACGGTCATTGACTTCAATTCTCAGCAAACAAAGTTATTGTGTCAAAATGCGCCCTTTAGCTCCTTTTTTGACCCTCTAAGATTTCATATCTGGAAATAGTTTCTTGCAATCATGGTTTCGGAGAGATATCACTAGAAATTGTTTCAAAATAACGAAGCATTTGCTTTTCTTCCGGGTTTTCTTGCAGTAATCGGTTTCGTTACGCTCGGGTCAAAGGTCACGTTTTCAGGAAGAAGTGCTGCATTTAGTTCGCTATCTCAGCGCTCGCGATTTTATTTACCCAAAAATTTTATTTCACTAATTTGAAGAAGAAAGAATGCTCTTTCACACCAAACTAGTCGTTTTGGGAAAAGCCGTGTACCAGAACGCCTTTTTAGCATTTGAAAATAGGCTAAATGTAGACCTCTTGTAAAGCTGTCTTGGGTCGTTAATTTAGAAAATTCGTCAAATATTTAAGTTCTCATCAAATCACGATCTATTTAGCTCTAAATAGACAAAAAAGGAAGTACAAATACGACGTGCAATCAGTTTGTAATGAAGATTTTTACTTTTGAGTTTACGAGCCTCTGAATATGTCGCTCATTTTCGATGGATTTTGGCCGATTTGGGGCATCGAAACGAAAAAATTGCGGAAAAAAAATAATTTTTGATTTATCGAACTTAAAACGATATTTTTGTAACTAGTGCCCGTAGGGCTTCATTCTGGGCGAGTTTGAAGAAATTCGATTTTTTCGCTATTTCCAAGTCTAGTTGATATTTAGGCGAAGCTGCTCTTAAGATAAAAGGAACGAACATATTACTATATCCACCTAGTTTGTAGCACAAAACGTGTGCGGTTAGACAATATTCCTTGATCAGTTTGTTCAGTACAGTTATTTTCTCGTTAATAGTCGTTCCAAGCCACATTCTAGAAGCAATAAATGATTTCACCTATTTTGCATTGCTAATAAATAACGTGGCAGCATGAAAGTGGAATCCACCTTAACGATACTTTATTTTACGTTCGTAGAGCCATTAAAATTTAGTCCCGTTGAATAGCGTAAAATAATGCAACAGTTAAAATCATGCTTTGTTTACAGCGTTTTACTCCTAAATAAGTGTGGAGGGGGACAGGGGGTCGGGAACCCGGGAGAATAATTGACTCCTAAATAAGTGGAGGGGACAGGGGGCTGGAGGCAGGAGGGGAAAGGGCGGGAAACGGGAGTTCTAAGAAGGCAGGATTCATTTTTTACCGTTAAAATACTTTTAAAAGCAAGAACCTAAAATGATATTTGACTTACATTTAGCTTATTTTGAGACTTCTGAGCCGACGGAAAAACGAAATTTCGCCCTTAGGCTAAAATACTGAGGCTTACTTCCGGTGATATTGGAAACCCTTTTACGGTAGTTACGTCATAGGTCATGAAATGTTGTCGCTTAAGCTGTCAAAAATAATAAAACGTGAATAAGAGGTACAAGGCTGGAAACAAAGGAAAATAGAAAAGGAAACGTCTAAGGATTGCACAGCTAAATGGCTAGGATGTGTTTTAAGTCTCCTTAATCACAGGGGCCTGGAGCAGGACGGTCAAGGGCTGGAGTCATGAGATAAAGATACGGGAAGAGGGAGAACAAGGTACGGGAACCGGGAGGCTCTGACCCCCTGTCTCCCCCCACCCCCCTAATAAGGATCGAAATCCAGTCTCAACTCATAGTCTGACGTTTTGAACCTTTCACCTTTTTTCCCGAGAGATCCGTGAAAGCAAACACTGTAACTTTTTTTAAGTTTGCGTGGAAAAATCTTCAAAGTTTGTGCTGAGGCAAAGAACAGCGGAAAACCAACGGTTTTGTAAAATTTCCATCGAGCGATTGAGATTGGGAGGGGGTCTTTGATTTTGAAACACCCAGTTAGTTTAAGTCAATGATACATTAAAGAGAAACTGCCTACTAGTACATCCGCATAGCCAGTAAGTTGAGTCTCATTCACAGGGATGGACATCGCAGTGGCGTCTGGTGAACCTTCTGGGCAAATACAAGCTGAACAGTTGAAAGGGTCACAGTCCCAGATAGTGGATGCTGTTGAAAGTAAGTTTCTCTGCATGTAGCTTTTCTTGTAGGCTCGGTTATACTCTCGAGTCCGGTCTATGTTCGTCGGGTTAGGAAAAGAAGCGCGGGTTTCTTTCCAGAACAGGGCCTGGCAATTGAGCTTTTCCCGCATTTCCTCCAGTTTGTTATACACACGTACATTTACGCCTCTTTAGGAATGTGAAAGGATATTGCGTGACCTGCCCAAAACTCTGTGGTCAGACTTCTCTTTCGTACGGATCACCTTCCACTATCTTCCACAATCATCCTGGATGCATTAAAATGGTGGCCTTTGTATCACTGTCAGACGTGAAAGAAAAAGAATTTCATCCATCATGTTGTTGCGGAAAATCTTTTTTTATCAGCTGTTCCTCGCATAGGTTGTGTAAAATCTTCAATGATTGATAAAAACTGTCCATTGTCTGGCTTACTAATGGAATGGCTTACCAATGTTATTCCTTAGGTATTTTCCCAGTATATTATGCCATTTGCTATCACTATAGGACGGGTGCAAATGCAAAATGAATCCATTTTTAGGCCTCTTTCCAGGCTTGGCTAGTGGACTATCATGTTTCTTGTGTTGGAATGAATTCATTTCATTACTAAACAACTCGCTCTCACTTTCTTTCAACTTCAAGAGTTGGCTTAGGGGGTCATTCCTCGCCATAGTCGGCCTTTGGAGCTCGAGGTCTAATTGTACACAGCAGCTTACTGTAACGATAACCTATATAGTTCTCCACTAAATTTTCTCCGATTTTTATTGGTTTAAATTGATCACGTGACGCGATAATTGTTCCTCCGCGGAGAGACACTATCAGCCAACAGTGCCCGTCCGAGGAAAATACCTGGATAGGTAGTACTCGTCCGTGAATTTTGTTTTCTGTAAACAGGCGGGCTTATAAAAGAAACGATTGAAATTGTCCTAACTGGATTTTTGTTTTCTTTTTCAAATTTTTCATTTGGCTTTCACAGTTTTCATCTAAAATAGATGTTTAAACTTGCGCGCGGAAGAAAATTTATTGGTGAGCAATTAAGACAATGCAGTGTTTATGTCTCGAAATTATCGCTCTGATAGTTGCTAATTGGAAATTTGATGTTCTTAAAACTAGCATGTTAGCCCTCGAAGCTTCGCTTCTTGGGCAAATGTTTGTTATGACAACATCAAATTTCCGCGGGGCAACTATCAGACCTTATATCTGTTCTGCATCGATACAGAATACGTGTCAGATCCAACTGAGCCTAGCTTGCCATTTCTGAAGTTAAAAGTGTTGTTTGGGCACGTGAGTTTTCCACGTTCGCTTTCGGAGCGGCGAATTGTTGTCTTCCCTCAGTGCGAGCGACAGGTTTTGGATCTTTACATTGTGAATGGTTTAGTATTTTACCAACTTCGCTCATTGTGAACATTTAATTTCAAGATTGTAAAGGCGATTGTCTTTTAAACTTTCATTATGATGAAAATCACTTTTCTTTTCGGTATTAAACCATAATAACATTCAAAAATGAAACGATGAGTAAAAATAAACACCTTTTTTATACCTCTACCAGAAACATAGATTTTGTATTTATTATCTTTTTCTAAAGACCCTTTTATTAGTTTTTTTTTTGTTTTATTTCAATTATTTGTCCAGCTTTTGAAGCAGCATAATAATCATAAATGGGATGAACCCTATATCTAACATCATTCAACTTAATTATCCTCATTACAATAGACCAATTTCGATATATTAAAATTCAGCCTGACACAATAGACCTCAGCACGAGGCTCTGGGGAATAAACCCCACAAACTCTGTAGTTATTCCCCCGAGCCTCGTGCTGAAGTCTGTTGTGTTAGGCTGAATTTTAATATATCGAAATTGGTCTATTGTATATCTTGTTATTTCTTTAAATGATTATATACAAACATTTTTCAAGCGAGCTTATTGACATCTTTTTTTATGATTACTTCTGCTGATTTTCTTGATATTTTTGTTACATTTTTCACATTTGTAAACTTGATTCTTTATTTTTTGGTATTTTTCCTTATTAATCGTCTTTTGAGAATCAGTTAACATTTCAGTTGTTGAAATTTTATGGTTATTTGGTAAATATTCTTTTTTAATATATTCAAATTTATAATAACAGCAATCCTTTTATGATAAACCAGTTTTACTATAATTTAAATTCTCACAAACCATTTTGATAATACCAGCATTAACTATAAGATTTTGCTGAGTTGCATACGTACTTCTATAATATGTGACTTCCTCTGTTTTTTGGTTAATTGCTTTAATACATTTTCTATTTTCATTACTATTTTGTATAAAGGTATAATCACGATTTTTAGCAGCTTTTAAGCATTTTTCTTTTTGAGTTTCAATTTTATTTACCATAATTCTTTATAAATTTATCTCTTTAAATTATTTTATAATTCCCATAAGCATAACTTTTATCATCGAAACATGGCAAAGACACTTTGTTAAGTTCATAACTTTCAAGTTGATGATTGTCACTTCTGATTGTTTTCATTTTATGGTACATTTGTTGATTATTGAAAAGTGTATTTCTGAAATCTTCATGTTTGATGTCTTTTTTTATCACAATCTTTTTGATTCCTTTGGCTGTTTTGCAATTTTCCTTATGTTCTTTAATATATGGATACATTTTTGATCTCAGACCAACAAATTCTCTTATTATTTCACCAGCTGCTTCATCTTTAAACTTACCAATGACTTTTTTATTGGTTTTGTCATAGAATTCACTATCTTCAGAGTAATCACTGTTATCAAACTTATCTTTATCTTTCCAAAAATCTTTGTACACATGCTTTGTTTGAATTTCATAAGTCAGACTATCAATATCTGTAAATAATAATTTTGCTTTGTCTCCATATTTGTGTTTGATGTAATTGTAATGGAAATCATACATTAGTGTTTTACTGAGATCAAGGAAACACATACCTATATACGCCGGCTTATTTAAGGTAGTGTTTCTTTAATCTTGTGTATTGCCACCAAATTTTCATTAAAAATTTTTGAGGAGACGTACGTTGGTTTAGAAGTAAGTTTTAACAATTTCTTTTCATCAGTTACAAATCTTACACCTTCTCGTCGTCTTAAATTTTCATTGTTTTACCAAATACCGCATTATTCATCAATTTGAAGAAATCTTTTTCAAATGAATTTTTGCCCGTGTTCGTTTTTGTGTATTAAAGTCAATATACTGCTTTAACTAAGGTGATTGATTGAGTTTTAAGACTCTATGTACTTGGCCTATTGATATATTGTATTTTTCTTTTATTTTTTTTTTACAATAATCAGACAACATATTTTTATTTACTTTAACCTTTCCTGCTCCAAGAGGGTAATCATTATGTAAATCATGTAATTCTTTTGGATACTCAAGATCAACTTCCAACATCAATCTTCTTTCGCTATCATTCTTGTATTTTGAAAGATCTAATTTTCTATTTCTTTTTCTTTCATCCATCTAAATTTGCCTGTTGGTAAAAATTGTGACGTCGCCCAGCCATACAAATTATTAGCATCAAGATATGTGATATATTTTGATGGTTTATTTTTATCATAATTTTTCATGTATTTGTTATTTGCTTCACCGTATCGGTTTGCAATATATGAAACACCACCTCTCATCCCAAATTCTATGAAAAGATACATATCAATATCAGTCATCAGTTCTAATTTTATATTTGTCATTTTTAACATTGCATCCCACGATAAGCCAGGACTTGTAAAATAATGAGCTGGATCAAGTTTATAATAATTCAAACAAGTCTTTCTGAAATTCTCAAACACATCAGCTAACAATAGAATGTCAGATATCAGATATAAGTCATGATATTCCTCCGTTTTTCAATCTAAATTTTTTCCAAACTTCTTGAGCATGATTATACTGTTCGTCAGTTATATGCTCATCATTCAATATGCCGTAAAATTCTTCTTTTGAAGGTAATTCTGTTTTATCATGCTTTTCAAAACTATCCATTAAGTCATGAGGATAAATACCTTTCTTGGACATTAATTCAAGCTTCTGGCTTTTGAATTTTTCTGACGTATATTTCAGTGATTCTTTTGGTAGATTGCTGACTAATTTATCTAAACTTGAACTCATAAACTGAAAACTATCAATAAATACCAGATTATACCCAAGTGTGAGTGCCATATACTTTTCCATATTATTTGGTATTGCGTTTATCATCATTTCTTGCTCTTCACCTTTTTTATTTTTATATTTATAATTTTTAGCTATTTGCCCAATTTGTTGCATAATGAAATGAGAATCATAACCTCTCAAATTGTGGAAGATAACAGGAATCTTATCTGTCAGTTGAAAATTCAAATTACAATCTTGATGTGCAGATCCTCTATACTTACCAGTAATATGGCAATGGTTACATTGTATTTTTTATTGCAAATATGGCATTCTTCAGGTTTCTTGAAATTTTCTTCATCCTCTTCAGTCATTTTCAGTGGTTTGTTTGTTTGTTTTTTTTAATCACGTTTTTACAATATTTAACTTCTTCCAACATGCATTCCATGAATTTATAAACAGCATTTTCACCTCTGAATCTTTTTAATGATTTGGTAAATTTGTCATCATAGCAGCAAACCACTTTATAACCAAAGCTGCAATCTTTGTGATTTTGATATGATTCTGTGTATGAATTATCATCATTTGGTTTACAACTTTGAACTTTTTCAGTAATTGCTTCAAAATCTGCATAAATAACAAATGGTACTTGTAGTTGCTTGTGATAATTTTTGAATTTCATATGTTATCACCTTTCTCAGGCATTTTAAGAGTCACTGACTGGAAATATCGAGAATGGCTGGCCAGGTTAGAAAAATCGAAAATCCTGAAACTTTGCCCAAAGAACGCTTTTAGGGAACCACTTTCGAAAGTATTATTCCGATTTTCTTAGAATTTAAAGTCTTCGAGAAATTCGCAAAAAACGAAAATATAGCTTTTTGCCTCATTTTAAAAATGTGCAAAAAATATCTGGAAAATTGACAAAGTTCTCAGTATTCGCATTGAAACAATTTACAAAAGTAGAACTCGGGGTAAACTTAGCATAGGAGCTTTATTTTTCTTCTATCTAACAATAGGCAGTTTTAAATTTTTCAAGCATTTTGAAGGATTTCGTCGACCGCTGAAGAATTACCTTTTCAAGCCCCTATGAAAACGGCAAAAATTGCGTAGTTTTACGGGCTTAAAACGCATCTTGGTATGTCCGATATGGAACTAAAACAAGTACTGTGCAAAAGAGTGTTGTTTCTAATATAATAATATGGAAAAAAAATTTCTGGGCAATCGAAGTTCACACAGGTAAAATGTAAAAGTTCCCGACAGTCTCTTCTCAAATTTGCATAATGCGGTATGTTCATAGAACTGTATTGTTGAGCACTCTAGTCTGTTTTTGTTCCATTTGTGGACCATGCTTTGTGGGAAATATACAAAAAGAGAGTTGATCCATGTCGTTATTACAACATTGTTTCATTATTTCACGCAAGATTTAAAAAAAAGCTATAGAAAAAGCCCAAAATATAAGTTCAAAGTTACATAGATGAAACACGCTACATGTATTACGTGACTGGCGTCACGTAAGATATATTTTCAGTTAGTTCCAATTGGAATTCCTCGATTATTGAGGTTTAGACACTTGCTTATAATAGAAGCATATAGGGGTTTGTCTTTCCCTTCTATACACACTCGATTAGTCTGCAAATATTCGAAAGGAGACTGGTCTTTTAAAGTATTTTTTAACCATTGTGTGTCGATTTTGATCTTGATGGAAAACGAATTAATTAAATACAAGAAATGAAACGAAGAGGTTTTATTAACGTGATCCAGCTAGACCAAGGAAGCAAGTTTTCTTGGAAAATAGAGTAAGACCGTTTGAAATCGATCCCGCAATCTGACCTCGGTTGGAATTGGGCCTAGTCCAAACATCGCGTTTCTGCCGTCCCGACCTCAAATAATTTGTCTCGGCAGTGGCAATCACAAGAGAACAGCGCTGATTCCAAACGTCGAGTTCAATCAGTCGCGCAGAAGATCGGAAGACGCTTGCTTTGCTGAAGGCCATTTTAATTGCTACAAATATTAGCAACGCCAGCTGATGCAGCGGGCTATGAATTGAGTTCGGCACAGTACGTAAGAGCACGCCGAGGTCAAGTCGCACTACACGGCATGCAAACTTTATTCATTCCCCCGGGGGGGGGGGGGGGAGGGAGAGACTCATATAAAAATAACGGGGGCGCTCGTCGTACATTTTAGGGGTTAATCTTCAAAAGGTCCACCGCGAGAGCTTTTGCGGTACCTTTTACAGGGATTGAGCCGAAAAATATGACAAGGGATAATGTGTTATGTAAACGGTTGTCGGTTTAACCATCGATTTTCTTTATCATTTGGAAATTATTAAGGCTAACTAATTGAAGACACCTACAACGACAAAAAACACCGTTAGAAATATATCGAGTAGTCATTCTTTGAAGAGACTTTTTAATTTTCGTCAATTATGCAAAAAAGTTCACCTAGCCTTAAAAACGTTTGAGTTTGCTGGCGCGCGTTCTTACTGCCCAGACTTTTTGTTTCAAATACTGATTGAAAAAGACCAAAAGTTAATCAAAGTATTTATTTCGACCCGATATTGGGCAAACTAAAACGTCTTTTAAGCCTGTAAAATTACGCAATTTTTGCCGTTTCCATAGGGGCTTGAATTCTTCGACAGTCGACGGAACCCCTCAAAATTTAATTTAATATAAAGCTTTCAATATGCTTAGTTTATCCGGTGTTCTAGTCTTGTAAATTGTTTCAATGCGAATACCGAGAACTTCGACTCAAGCGCGGCAGTAGCACGACGTTTGAAACCATGCATGCACTCAGTTCGGCAGGCTGAATTAAAGTCGGCACGACTACTTATAGCACAGCAGGCCTAATGCCGTTCCGCACGGCAGTAGCGCGACTCGGCTTCGAACGGCGTGCTCTTGCCATGCACGTGCCGAACTGAACCAGGGACGGCGGAGCCGGAGTGGGGGCTTAAGCCTCCCACCCCCCTCCACTTTATACCACGATGACAGTTTATTTTGTTTTAGTATGAGGTACAAATGAAGAAATAAAGAAGAAGGAAAAGAAAACGAAAAAAGTCTGGTTGACTACAGATTTACCAAGAATTTACAAAGCTACAACCTCGTAACAAATCTGTAGGAAGCTTTTCGTGTTTATATAGTTTTAAGCTTGCCGCAGCGTGCACTTCCTTCCCACACACGGGGGGGGGGGGGGGGGAGGGGGGGCTTGTGTAAAAGCGCAGGTCAGTACTAAGGCCGTGACATATCATAGAGGGCTGAGAAAGATGTATCAAGCTCACAATACCTTCAAAATATATTGCTGTAAATGCACTAAAAGTACATGTCATTTTATAGTTCATCCACTAGGTTGATTTTCTTAAGAACTACACCATGGAGAATGTCAAAAATACCATTTCCATTTTTTTGGGGAGGATGCCCTTAGACCCCTCTACAAACTTGCGCCGGCACCGCTCGTTTTCAAGCCCCCCACCTCGCTCTCCCCCCTCTTTCCTTCTCTTGAAAAACGAAAAAAAGACACCGCCGTCCCTGTGAATTCATATCCCGCTGCATCAACTGCAGTTGCTTTCTAGCATTTAAAAAGGTCTTCAGCAAAGCAAACTTCTTCCGATCTTCTGCGCGAATGAATTAAATTCGACGTTTGAATCTTTCATAGCTTTTTGTCATGCCACTGCCGGGCCAAATTTATTTGAATTCGGCACGGCAGAAGCACGACGTTTGGACTAGGCCCAATTCCAACCGAGGTCAGATTGCGGGATGAACATCAAACAGTCTTACTCTATTTTTCAAGAAAACTTGCTTCCTTGGTCTAGCTGGATCACGTTAATAAAACCTCTTCGTTTCATTTAGTGCATCTAATTAATCCGTTTTCCATCAAGATCAAAATCGACACACAATGGTTGAAAAATACTTTAAAAGACCAGTCTCCTTTCGAATATTTGCAGACTAATCGAGTGTGTATAGAAGGGAAAGACAAACCCCTGTATGCTTCTATTATAAGCAAGTGTCTAAACCTCAATAATCGAGGAATTCCAATTGGAGCTAACTGAAAATATATCTTACGTGACGCCAGTCACGTAGCACATGTAGCGTGTTTAATCTATGTAACTTTGAACTTATATTTTGGGCTTTTTCTATAGCCTTTTTGTATCTTGCGTGAAATAATGAAACAATGCTGTAATAACGACATGGATCAACTCTGTTTTCGTACATTTCCCACAAAGCATGACCCACAAATGGAACAAAAACAGACTAGAGTGCACAACAATAGAATTCTTTGAACATACCGAATTATGCAAATTTGAGAAGAGACTGTCGGGAACTTTTACATTTTACCTGTGTGAACCTCGATTGCCCAGAAATTTTTTTTCCTTATTATTATATTAGAAACAACACTCTTTTGCACAGTACTTGCTTTAGTTCCATATCGGACATACCAAGTTGCGTGTTAAGGCCGTAAAACTACGCAATTTTTGCCGTTTTCATAGGGGCTTGAAAAGGTAATTCTTCAGCGGTCGACGGAATCCTTCAAAATACTTGAAAAATTTAGAACTGCCTATTGTTAGATAGAAGAAAAGTAAAGCTCCTATGCCAAGTTTACCCCGAGTTCTACTTTTGTAAATTGTTTCAATGCGAATACCGAGAACTTTGTCAATTTTCCAGATATTTTTTGCATATTTAATAAGGCGGAAAGCCATATTTTCGTTTTTTGCGAATTTCTCGAAGACTTTAAATTCTAAGAAAATCGGAACAATACTTTCGAAAGTGGTTCCCTAAAAGCGTTCTTCAAGTTTCAGGATTTTCGATTTTTCTAACCTGGTCAGCCATTCTCGATATTTCCAGTCAATGACTCTTAATAGCCTGTTCTCCATTTATAACAATACGATCATTTTTATGTTTATTGAGTACATCTTCAGAGCTAAAACATTGTAGACAATACATACAGAAATGCTTTCTATGTTGATGTTTTGTTTGATTGAACATAAATTTATTAAAATCTTTGATCAGCTCATAATGTTTGTTTTCATCCTCAGATATTAACAATAGATTTAAATGATCTTCAATCTTTTCTTTAGAAATATAGATTGGATAAGTTTGCTTATTTCATAACGAAAGACATTTATGTTAATATTATTTTGTTTTTCAATTTTATTATATTGTTTAACACCAACTGGAATTCAATGTTGGAATAGTCTAACTGTTGAATATATTCTCTATCTGTGTTTTGATTCTTTGAGCATCTTTTTGTTGCGGATTGATATATGTCTGATATGACACCATCTGAAGCATTTATTATCTTTATTCTGTAAATTTATCAAACCTTTAGCTGAATTTTGTAATTCTTTTGGAAGTTTAATATATGATGATCCTGTCATAGGCATATAACTAACAATGTTCAAATAATCTTTATCAACTAATTGTATAACCCATCCTGATTCTTCTGATAACCATTGTGCAATCTTTTTAATTATCTGTTCTAATGCCAATTTTAATAATTCTTCAATTTCAATATCATTTTTAATTGTTAAAGTTTTACTGTTCAAATAAACTGTTTTGTATATTGTATTTTTATCTTTTGGTTTCTTAAAAGTTATTTTCAGTTTTAGTCCTTTCATATCATTTAATATACGTTTGAGATAAGTTTCAATCCATTTATCAGTGCTGTTCAACTGCCCTAGAGGGTCTTTTTTTTTTAATATCAACTTCATAAGATTTTACAGCACCCTTAAGAGCTTTGTTAAGTGGTGTTATTTGTGTTCTTGGAGCAGCAACAGGAACGTTTCTGGTTTTTTGGTTCTTGGTTTGGCTACTGGCTTGTAATTATCTCTAAATTCAATTGGAGGTAGAATTATATTCTCCTCATACTCTTTAACCATTTGTTTAACACCCTTGCAAGGAGCAGGTGTTGGTTTTTTAGATTTAATACGTGGTTTAGCAACAGATTTTTGTTGATCTTTTGCTAACAATAATTTTATGAGTTCAGATTTGGATGATTTATTCAAATCAGATTTATTCATACTTACTATAATATAGTTAGATTCTTTTTTAAATAATTTCTCACTCAAGCTCAGAGGCTTCAAAATTTTCTTACTCTCACTCAGAGGCTTGAAAGTGATTTTTTCACTTTCCATCATTTATAATAGTCTTAAGTGATATCTCTTTAAGTATCGTTTGGGGGTTAATTTACTGTTGACAACCTAAAGACATACTGTTAAAGACAAATAGAATGATAAGATTGGTTCATATCCAGCAATTTGAACATCAAATTTGTGATTCTGGAAAAATGTGTTCCAAAAAGTAAGAAAAATGCTGTTCATGATTTGAAAACTGAGAGGTGAAATGGTTCTCAGATTGTAATTTGAGAGCCAAAAAGAGTTCACCTTTAAAAAACTATGGTGATTTTCATTTCTTGGAAAAATAGGCGTGGTCATTTCTTGGAAAAAGGGTTTGAACTTTGGTGTTTTTGTAAACTTTGATGCTTTTCATTCTTTATAAAAAGGTGTGGTCATTTTCTTAGAAAAAGCGCTGGCGGCCATGCACTTGAAACATCAAACGAAAGCTAAACCTAAAATTTGATGGAACCAAATGCTTTTTTCAAGGCTCTGAGACAATGTTTGAAATTGGAAAAATTTTTTCAATGGTCTGAGCATGAGTTTTAGACAAAAAAATGATTTTCAGGGCTCTTAACACGAGTTGATTTAAGAAACGTGAAAAATTGATTTTGGCTATGTTCATGATTTTCAAACGGAGAGCGTTTTTTACTCTTAGTTTTGAAATGGAGAAGCATTTTTGGTAAAATGCGCTCATACCGCCAAGTCCTATACTACTGGCAGCTCCCATCACGAACATTTTCAAAAAACTCTGAAGGATTGTAAAGAGAGATTGGTCAACAAGAAGCCAGTACCAATAAAACTGAGTTACGAGCCTGTAAACATTCGAGA
>NW_028301540.1:23125000-23140000 GCF_042242905.1 Orbicella faveolata
CGATCCGTGATCCGATCCGTGATCCGATCCGTGATCCGATCCGTGATCCGGTCCGATCCAGGTTTTGTCAACGCCGCGCGAGGCGATAGCCGAGTGCGACTGTAACTTCTTGAGTGCTTAGCAAACCTCCCAGGTGCATCTATAACTCGATAGTTGCACACAACATGCTTACCGTTTCTTTTATAACATTGAGACTTTTGAGTATATATTGAATATCGTCCGGCTTACATGAAGTCAAAAGCGCGATAAACCGCGCGAAAATGGTCTGTCAAAAATATGACAAAGCGACACATCAAAATTTTTCTTGGATTGCGGCGAGTTTATAATTTGCATTTTCTCGATCTCGGGCAAACAAACAACTACAAACTGCTCGTTAACCTAAATATCAAGCTGAGAACAGATGAAAATTGCATTCGGTAAACGTTTTTCTCAAAATTTAGTCAAGCTTAAATTTGGATCAGTTTTACGGAGAATTGAAAACCAACTGCACATGGTTGAAGCTTTTGGTTGCTGAGCTCTCTGTCCTTCACGGCGTCTTCGGCAAAAGAAAAGAACAATATGGAATCAGACATTTCTTAAAAGCGAGAGTGGAGAAGAAAGCAAACAAGCACCCCTGGCTTTGAGCTCTTTGAGATGCTCTTATTCAATAGCAGGTTTGTGGGTTTCGTTTTCCTTTCCATTTCGTTTTAAATTGATGAGTTGCGCGTCTAAGGCTGAACTTGAACACAAGAATGGCTTTCTTTCTTTCGTTGTTTGATAAAATAAGCTTAAATGAACAGGAGACTGAGGCTTAAACGAAATTGTTAGAAATGTATGCTTATATTTGTGCACGATGCAGTCGCTCCTTCGAGCGGCTGTTTCGTCAATTTCAGGAGTTCACTTCACAATCGAGCGAGTCGAGCGATCGAGCGAAACTGAAACCAGGGAACTTAAGTTTAATGATTCAAGCTCAGAAAAACTATTATCTTTAAAGTTTTTGGAACAGAAGAATTTCGTATGCAAGACTTATAACAGAAATTTGTTACAACTCTCATATGCAAGTTTTGCTCGCCGAAAGCATTTAAATGGCTTTCGACGCCAGAAAAGTTTTACAATGAAAGCTTGTGCTGAATTTTATTGTCGCCAAATCGCTGAAATATTCTCTCTAAAATTCCCGCTATGCATTACTAACCTCGAAAGGTTGCTACAGACCAGTTTGTTATTTTTTGGTCCGTCTCCGAGTGCCGAGTGCCTTTGTTCAACCAGCTGATTCAACTCCTTCTCGCTTAAATTAGCAAATCTCTTAGGTGGAGGCCCGTCGGAAAACTTGAGCTGGAAATTTCGTAGCTCACAGGAATGATCTTGCTCATATTCGGAAGAATGATTAAATCTTTCCAAATTTTAGGGAAAAAAAAAAGGAATTATGTTTTAAAAAGTGTCAACATCGATGCAAAAAATTGCCGAGAAAAAGTACAAATAAACAAACTGACGTTAGCGTGCAACCCACAATAAATAATAATAGTACATAATATTTTAAGGGGGCAAATGGATCGAGCGTATTAGCCAATCAGAATGCGCGCTTCGCTAAGGCTATGTTATAAATATTTATGATGCATGTCTTTTTACTTATTACAATAGTGCTCTGTTCACTTCGCACTCTACACTTTATTATCCCACTGATGTGCGGCAATTCGCTGGGCGGGACAAGCTAGCAGTAGTGCAGTGACACTATTTCTTTTATTAACCTATATTATTATATGGCTGTGTCTCACAAGGACTGGGAACCACCGAATTCACGAATTTGATTGACTGAAATCGATATTGACCGCGGTCTAGATTTTCCCATCTAGACCTGCATCTAGACCGGCATCTAGACCGGTTTCATTTTGCGTTGAAAAAGTGCAAACTAAAATGCAAAAATGTTCACCATTGTCTTTTATTTTCTTCTCAATCATTTGTGAAAGTGCCAAAAAGCCTGATTACAAAAAAAAAGTAAATTACAGAGGACGAGCAAATTTCGGCAGGTTTATGTTAAGCTCATCGCCGTTTGCAAGCAAAATGTCAGCAAACCAGTTACATTAAACGAATTAAAGTTTTCTTCCTTGCCATATAATAAACATCTTATTAACCGAGCTAAGTCGGTCTGTATGGGAGAATCTTGACCTCGGTCGTGTGTACAGACCTCACTGCGTTCAGTCTGTACTCACGACCTCGGTCAAGATTCTCCCATACAGACCTCCAGCTCGGTTAATAAGACCTAAGTTTTGGATTTCTCACCAGAACTTAAGGTTGTTGAGTCTGAGTGCAAGGACGAAGAAAACCGTTTGAAGAAAAAACAGGAAGGTGAGGCTAGAGTTATTTCTATAAAATCGTTCTTGCAAGCATAACGATGCAAGTGACCAACATGTCTCATACTGCTGTGTTCTGCTTGTAGACGTTTGTGAGGTATGTGGGAAGAAATAAGGCTTAAGGTCAAAATTAATCGAACATAATAATGATAATAAAAACATATTCAATAGCTCGATACGCAAGTTATTGGCCAATCTATTGACACGGGTATTAAGCATAGGACATTCGATAAATGTTCTTAACTCAAGCTTAAACTAAGATCAAAGAACTCCTTGAGCCAATTCCTAAATGGAGCAGCTGAATGAAACCATGGTTAATATTCTATGCTGCAGAGAAAAGAAAGAGCTGCTCATAGTTTTTAACAATTATTCGCCTCAGGCTCAGCAAACATTGGTCAATATTCACCAAGAAACAGTTGAGGTGAATATTCACCATTAGTCACTGAGCCTGAGGCGAATAATTGTTTTAGTATAATCTTCATAAGTGAATGTCAAGGACTACAAAATAGCGGACTAAGACATAAAAACACAGACGCAATTGTTCGTTTGGATAAATGTATGCAGCCGTAGTTTTAATAATAAGCTCAGATGTAAGCTTACCTCGATTGTGAATCAGTTCACTCATCGAGTTCGGCAGTATAACAAACAAGCAAAACATTACGAAAAAGAAATTCATGCGGTACTTTTGTTTTATCGTTGTTGACTTCATTCTCAGTTGTCATTATTATCTAATAAACGGCACACAATGCATGCAGACTGAAGCGATGACGTTTAAAAATTGTTCCTAGAAGATTGGAACATAAGCAGACAAACTGATTCTTGAACCTTTGTGTTACAAATTTTAGGGGTTTACATTTAGGATAGTCCATTGGTCGTTCATTCAAGTAGTTCATGTACCAGGTCCGTCTTGTTAGTCCATGTGCTAGGGGTCAGCGAAATGTACCAACCCAAAAGAAAGATTAAAAACTAAAATAAAAAGCACTCCGCTGAAAAGTTCCTCTCTGTGAAATCAACACCTTATTATCTTTAAAGATATTTGGCAAAGCTAATTACCTCACCGGAAATTAATTTGTTGTTTTAAGCATATACTGGTTCAAGAGAAAATAATTTTCTCTTGACTTGTCATATCGCGTGATTTTCTCTTGACTTGTTATATCGCGTGTGCGACCCGCTCGTCCATCTAAAATTGTATGTATCGAAGATATGTTATTATGAGTTTGCCCGTGAGCGCAAATTCATCCGACACTGTATAGACCAAAATCCAGCCCCAAATCTTCGTTTAAAAGCTGAAATTAAAAGCACTCCGCTTATCCTACAAACAGCAAAGGACAGCCGCAAAGGAAACCCGCAAAGGAATGTTACTCTCTCTGAAATCGACACCTTATTATCTTCAAAAATATTTGGCAACGCTAATTACCTCACCGAAAATTAATTTGTTGTTAACCGTATACTTGTCATCTATGAAAATTCGTATTGTCTTTACCCTGACGAAACGATTATCGATTGTTTAATCACAACCACTCTTTTGTTGAAAGAAAAAATAAAATAGCACATTTCCAAAACTTCATAACAAAACTGAAAACTGCAAATAAATCGTACCCTGACTTCATTATCACTACTGTAAACTTTATATTTCAGAGCTCATACAATGCTCATACAGTGCTCTCACAGTGTTCTTTCAATTCAGACAATGCTTATTCAATTCACTTCAAGACTGGCAAAAGTACAACTGCGCTACCAATCCGTAAATTTTATGTAGACCCTTCAGCTATCGCGTGTGCGACTAGCTTGTCTATCTAAATTTGTATGTATGGACGATATGTTCTTATTACGAGTTTGCCAGTGAGCGCAAATTTATTCGACACTATATAAACCAAAATCAACCCCCAAATCTTGGTTTAAAAGCTGAAATTAAAAGCATTCCGCTGATCCTACAAAAAGCAAAGGAAAGCCGCGAAGGAAACCCGCAAAGGAAAGTTACTCTCTGAAATCTACACCTTATTATCTTTAAAAATATTTGGCAACACTAATTACCTCACCGGAAATTAATTTGTTGTTTTAACTGTATACTTGTCATATCGATTAAAAGCAGTCCGCTGATCCTACAAACAGCAAAGGAAAGCCGCAAAGCCTTCACCTATCGTCTGTGCGACTTACTTGTCTATTTAAACTTGTATGTATGGAGGATATGTTCTTATTATGAGTTTGCCCGTGAATGCAAATTTATCCGATACTGTATAAACCAAAATTCACCCCTAAATCTTCTTTTAATAGCTACAATTAAAAGCACTCCGCTGAACCTACAAACAGCAAAAGGAAAGCAGCAAAGGAACTGCCGTAGTGCATTTCGCTTCCACAGGGAGTTAAAAAGTGCGCGACATAAGCGCACGGACATAAACGCAACAAACTATGCGAAATCACTATCTAAAGGAATGCATGCACGCCAGCATAAAGCGATGACGTCACACAATACGTCATCGCTTAAAAATGAGTAGCTTTAGTTTGAAAAAAAAAAATTCGGTCAATCGATCTAACGTTCTGGCGATCAACTTAACCACTTTGTTAACGCTTCTTAAATGCCTTGAATACGAGTCCTTGAAAAGATTTTTGGTTCAAGGGTAACAGCAGTCATTCTGAAAATTTTCCATCCTTTCAAATTCTATGGTTTCTTGCCTAGATGGCAAAGGTGGCGAGCTTAGTAACCAGGCCTAAAAATGTTGTATATAGCGTCATAAGCCTAGCTTTTCGTGCAATCAGAATGTCAAATTTGTCTATTCACATCTGGAAAGTATACTAAAGGAATCTAAAAAATTCATCGCAACCGAAGCTGGAATTCAATTGCGAAAACAGTCTTATCTTCAAAACAAATAAAGAATACTGAAGTTCCTAAATTGAGAACGAAGTAAGTAATGTTTTTTTTTTTACAACATTAAACAACTTTTAATCAATCTCCGACAGTTACATTCGAAGAAAGTAAAGGAATAACAGAATAATCTTTATACGTAAATTTCATAAAAACAACACTCCCACTTTTGACGTTGCTCATTTGACAATTTTCATTCCTAGTTCGGTGACAAGCTTCTCGAAGTGATATTTGGGCAAAGGCTTCGTGAGAATATCTGCAATCATCTCATCAGTGGCAACATCTTTCAAAATGATCGCTCCGTTCTGCATTCTTTCGCGAACGAAGTAATAGCGTATTTCAAGTGATGTGCTTGCTCCTAGTTGTCCTCATGAATTACGATGGGTTCCTCGAGATGTTTTCCTACATCTGCGAGTAACTGCGCCAGATAACTTCCTGGGTGGCCGTACCTAGGGCTACATACTCCGCCTCTGCTGTTGACAGCGAAATGGTAGCCTGTTTCTTGCTCAGCCAGCTCACTACTCCTCTAGCCAATGAAAACGGGTTTCCTGAAGTGGAGCGACGTTCATTCACATCACTCGCCCAATCTACATCTGAGTAACCCGTCAGGTTTCCACCAGCACACTTCTTGAAACTCAAACCAAGAGATACAGTTCCTTTCAGATATCTGAGAATCTGTTTTGCTGCCGTTAAATGATTTTGTGTAGGATTTGCACGGAACTTCGATACGACTCCCACTGCTTGGGGGATGTCCGGACGAGTTGCGATTGCAGCATGAAGTAGGCTCCCAGCGATGGAATGGTACGAGATTGCATCTACAGGTCTGCTAACACCATCTTCCTTTTGCAACTTAACGTTCAAATCAGCAGGTGTTGACACCAGTTTTGCTTCTATTTGCCCCAACTTCTCCAGCATCTTTTCGATGTACTGCCCTTGGTGAAGGTATACTTGCTTGTTTTCCTTATCTTGAACGATGAATACACAGGGATCTGCCGAGGCTTGAGTGAAGCTAATCTTCTGAACACATTCCCGAAAAGCTTTATTCAAACATCTGGACAACTGCTTTACTCTATAGAGTGACTTCTCTAGCTTGCGCACAAAATGTTCTTCCCCAGGATACACATATCTTTCCGGTTGCTGCTTGTAAATTTCTTTAAAGCTGTCTCCACATCTATCTGATGAATCAGCAAATCATTCTCGACTGCAAACGCTAGGAAACGACGTATTGCAGAGACACGAACTACAGGCAAAAAATTTTTATCATAGTCAATACCATATTTCCGGGCGTAACGCTTGGCCAGTAGGCGTGCTTTAAAACGTTCCACAGTACCGTCCGTAGTATGTTTCAGTTTAAACACTCATTTGCATACTATAGCTTTCCGACCGGTGGTAATTCAACCAACTTCTACGTCTTGGTTTGGATCAGAGAATCACAATCTGAATCTGTGGCGACGTTCCACTCTGCAGCATGATCACTTGACTTTGCTTCTTGGGTGGTTGAGGGTTTATCTATCTCACATAGATGATAGGCAACATGATGCACGCGGTGGGTCGCGGTGTCGGGATATTCGTCGTAACCATATCTGACAGGTGCTTTTCGTGTTCATCCAGATTTTCGGGGGCTCTTGTGGTGTGTCTTCTTCTTCCTTCCCTGATTTCTTCATTTCTACTACTTCTTCTTCTCCTTTTGTGGTGATGACAGCATTCCGCTTCCCGTCCTCGCCCTCTTGGTCTGCTCTGTGGTCATGGTTTGCTTCTGGCCGAAATCGTTTTCATTAAAATCAGCATCTCTCCGGATATACAGCTTTCGGTTCGTTTTATCAAAAAGACGATATCCCTTCGACGTCGAGCTTTAGCCCAGGAAACGCATGTTTTTTGACTTCTTGTCTAGCTTTCGCCGTTCACCGTCTGGCACGTTGCGTAGGCAATACATCCAAGCACTCGTAAGTGGCTCACATCGGGTTTCTTCTCATCACAACGCTCGTAAGGATTTTTATTTTGGTTTAGCGCCGTCGTGAGAAGGCGGTTTCGCGATAATCCTGCATCGAGCGTGCTGAGTCAACCAAAGTTCGATTCATTCGTTCTGATACACTTTTGTGTTGGGATGAGTGTGGCACTGTCAACTCATGTCTAATTCCTTTCTCCTTCAAATAGTTTTTTAATTCAATAGACGAATACTTGTCACCATTGCCCGTTCGCAAAGTTCTTATCGCTCTGCCAACATGGTTAGTAGGTTGTGACTTCAAATTCCTTAAATTTGTCGAGTACTTCTGACTTGTGTTTCATGAAGTGTACAGCGCAGCACCGAGTGTAATCATTAATAGACGTGACGAAATACTTTGCCCCTCCAATTGACTGTGTTTACATTGGACCGTAGAAGTCACTATGCACCAACCGGATCTCTCCCACTGCGGGAAACGGTTTTCGACACATCTTTCCTGCCAAATATCCTGCGCAAAACTACAGTTCAGTCATTTTCGCGATGTCAATCCCTCGCATGAATTTATTCTTAATACATTTCTTGAGGCGTGACTCATTTACATGTGCGAGACGTTGATATCATAGGTCGCTACCACGAGATGACGCAATTGAGGCATACTCAGTAGAGATAACTTGGCAACCTAGTTGATGGTGTTTATCAGCCTTTGACCCCATTCCGCTAAGTTTTCCATTTCCATCCCAGATATAACAACGATTAGGGCCAAATTCGACAGCGTTGCCCTAAGCAACCGTCGCTCGTACAGAAAACAGGTTGCAGGTGAGTTTAAGCGCGTATAACACATTGTACAAGACAACTTTTCTAGGTGTTCCTGGAAACAGGATATTCATTTGTATGCATCCAGATCCCAATGCTTTCACAACACGACCGTCTCCTAGTGCAACGTTTACAGGCTTATCAAATTTGTGGCAAGTCATGAAAACGTGCTTTTCTTTCGTCTTATCACTTGATACATTTTTTATCCGCAAACTTAACGCTCCCAACGGACGCCATAAACGCTGCAGCATAAACGGCTTCACCATCGTTATCATAATTTTCCTGTCCGCTCTCTTCATTCTCATCTATCTTTGCATTGTACCATTCACGTTTCCTAGGACAATGACGGAGAATATGACCGACATCACTACATCCAAAACATATAGATGGATAGCGTGGCGAATCGCTTGGACAATAACGGCGAATATGAGCCACATTACCGCATCCAAAACATGGTCGATCGTGTGACGTATTTCTCCAAAAGGTCCCCGTCAGTGCTGAATCAGCTCCCTTCAACTGACCGGATAGCTCAGATTGCTTCATTTCTTCGTGCATGACTGCTTGCTGAACATAATCTATGTGAACACCATGCACTGTAGCTTCGATGGCGGTGACAAGGGCGGCGAAACTTCTTGGTAAACGTTCTAACAAAGTAACTGTAACGGGGCGGACGCTGGCATTCTTTCGATCAATCTTCTTCTACATGCGCTCGTAACTTACACGTGTTCGAATGAAAGGTAATGCCGACAACTAAACGGTATGTCACATTAAACAAAGAGGTATTGACGGTCACGCAGTCACAACAATAAACAGTATTCGTTTCAGTCACAACTTGATCCTCTTCGGAAAGAGGCGCCCCAATTGCCACAAGTTTGTCGGTAATATCTTTCATGGGCTTCAAGACCCCACAATCTTTTCTCTATTAGTAAATGTTTCATATCTGAAATTTCCAAGTGTTCCAATTACTCCCGTCAAGTTTCTCGATCGACCTCTTCTCCTCTATGTCTCATGTACACAACAGACTAAAAATGGGACTCGTAGTAAGTCCAAAGTCCTGCGTAAATCCAAAATGCACAGGCGTTGTTCAACTCAAGCATGACTCAACTCAACATTGGCCTGGGCCCATAACCTAATGCTTTTTTTTTTACAACGTTAAACAATTTGAACAACTATTCATGAATCTCCGACGGTTACATTCGTATAAAGTAAAGAAATTACAGAAGAAACTTTATACGTAAATTTAAACGAAAAAAGCACAATTGTTTCGATAATAAAAAAAGCTCGCTACCACCAATGGGTAGCCTAATTAACTATTCCTGTGAAGAACTGTGCATTTATTGAAGTTCAAATGGCAACCGTCAAATGTTGGCTTTCCTAACAATAACCGTAAGCCTACTTAGGCTGTGTCCTGAGGACAAATATCATATAGTTATTTAATGCGTGCCTTTTAACTTTCCACATTTAATTCCAAAGGTCCTCAGTTCACTTCGCACTCTACACTTAATTATCCCACCGTATGCGCGGCAATTCGCTGGGTGGAGAAGTTAGTACTACTGCTGTGACACTATTTCTTTTATTAACTTAAGGTTTTGGATTTCTCACTAGAACTTAAGGCTGTTGAGTCTGAATGCAAGGACGTAGAAAACCGTTTGAAGGAAAGACAGGAAGGTGAGGCTAGAATTATTTATATAAAATCGTTCTTGCAAGCATAACGATGCATGTGACGAACATGCCTCCTACTGCAGTGTTCTGTTGTTACACGTTTGTGATGTATGCGTGGAAAGAAATAAGGCTTAAGGTCAAACTTGATCGACCATAATAAAAACATATTTATTAGTTCGTTACGCAAGTTATTGGCCAATCTATTGACACGGGTATTATGCACAGGTAGTATTTCGATAATAGGGAGTTTAAGCAAAGCGCTACGGCTGGCTCTGATACGGCTGCCGGAAGTAAATTTCCCCCAAAATGAGACTCTGCGCATGTACGTCGGTTGCATCCAGCCGTAGCGTGAAATCTGACTACGTGAGTCTGGATGTTTTGCCGTAGTGGCTACTACGTCGGGTTTATTTCGCTTCTTTGGCCCTTTTCATCGGACATCTCGGCATTTTAAGAATTCCATTGGATACTATATCCTTTAAACTCAATTTAAGTCAAAGATTGTGTCAAGTTTGCCTTTCATAAGCTTGTAAATCCGTATCCTGAATTTACGATAAGTTTTAGCAAAGGTGTTGGAATGGCGAAGCGAGTCAAGTGAAATATTCGTGTTGAGCACGAGGTTGTTTTTCTTCGGTTAAGTTTGCTTTGAGGGTTTGGTGAAGATGTTTTATATCTGGATAACTATAAAATGCTATTTTGCTTCTTTGAGTATTGGTATATTTGTGTTCTTCACTCGATATTCTTTGAGATATTTGTCTCTGAAATTATATATTTCATCCATCAAATTGTTATGGTACAAAGTGTATGGCATTCGCTTTCGCTCAGAAATAACCTGTTCGCCTTACCGAATAACGGCCATCGTCCTTTGAGTGAAGCCATTTGGCTGTGAGAAACTAAATAAAAGAGATTTTAAACTCCTTAGCCGATGTTTCTTTCATCTTTTTATTTCGCTTTACTCGCTAAACTTAAAATCTGGCAGACCACCGAGACGTACTCTCCCCAGACCCTTTCAGTCACGGCAGCCGTAGTAGCACCAGCCGTAGTGATTTGCTTAAACTCCCTAATATCGAATGAAGTGATTTACGGACGTTTTTGTTTAATTCTGTCGTGGTACTGTTCCTCCACAATTTACTAAAAATGAGAAGCCGCATCAAGGGTGTCCTGACGTTTGAGAGTAATAAGTGCTTGTGAAGCCAATGACATCGCGGTGTTTATTACCCGGAGGTGTACTTCCTTATATGAGTTATATAGGTATGTGCGGCCCCAAAGGGTATGGTTTTTCAGCCGTTTTGGTCATAAATAGGGTATCGATTTCAGCCTATTTTGGCCATTTTGGTCATAAATAGGGTATGGCTTTTGCACTCTAGCCTTGATATGGGTATGCTTTTAAGAAGAAGCCACTTTTTCATCATTATCGAAAAGAAAAATTAACAAAAGCCCTTCAAAAATTATGTTTATGGTAACTTAACATTGGTCTGAACTAGGGAACGTATTATAGCGCAGGTCTGAAACAGGGTTTTGATTTAATGGTCAGGTCATAAATAAGGTAGGGAATATCGCAGATTTTGGTCATAAATAGGGTAAGGGTTTTGGGAAGCGGCCCGCACACCCCCAACCAACTTTTCTGGGGGTACCCTCCCCGGAGTTTATTAATAGCAGTAGCATATATCTGACCGATTTTCCAAAAACATGCCCGCTATTTTGGTGCAAAGTGTTAAACACTGTTTTCATAAATCCAGACATATATTGGCACAGAATGTCCGAAACTGATCAGGGAATTCCCTAGTTTGACTCTAGATGCTTTAGAAAGATCGACAGAAATTAGACACGCTTGTTTTTCGACCTTTCTGGGTCATCTAGTCTTGTTCCCTTGAAATATATGTCTGGATTTATGAAAACGGTGTTAAAGACTGAATCAAGTGTTTTTTGATTTATTTGTTTTTTTTTAATTTTTTTCTTGCTTTCGCTACGACAGCAGCTTGTAAATCTTACCCAGCATGAAATGTAGAAACTCCTTGCCGCATGTTTCATTTATTTAGGCATTTGTTTTTTCATTATTTATCGAACTCTGAACTTTGATGTAGCTAAAGACTTAGAGAAAATATGTTGAAATCTGGATATAGCCGTTCCGCCCTCGACAAAATTTATGTACATCCGGGACATTGCTATTTGCGAGCAAAACATGGCCACGAGCAGAGTGAAGAACGTGAGTTCAAGCGCTGATCGTGAGTAGAATTTCCTTATTTTATCAATTTCAGGCGTTCTCGACTTAACTAACTATCAGAACTGTTTGTGATTCGCTAGCGCGGAAGAAATTCATTTGCGTGGCTTCCGGGCAATAGTTGACGTATCGACAACATGTTGAGTGTTCGCTTACTGCTAACTATGACCTAGTTTGTTTGAAGTTCAATTTCTCGATTCTCGATGTAGGAAGCTCTTGTTCAGTCCATTGAGGACGATTCAGGCCTTTAGAAAGCGATAGACTAGCTCTCCGCCGCAGTTTTGATATCGGTACGTTCGTGTTGATTTAGACTCCAATTTCATGTTAAAGGCATTCTTAATTAAATTGTACAATTCATGATTCAACGAAAAGACGGTGAATTTAGTCTTCTTGGCCTCGAAAGGCATACAGGAGAGTTATTTGCTGTTATTTGAACTACGATAAGCCTTGTGAAAAGCTAGCTCTAGGACAGAATTGTATCAAGATTATCAGTGACAAGTCAAATTCTGTGGCTATGTTTTTGCTAATCCAGACAGATATATGTTTCTGTTAATAGTCATCAGTGATTGACTGGTTTATTGGATGACGTGAATTAAAGTCTAGTGGATTGCCGATCTCTCGAACCTTCCGATAACTTGAACCAAAATTCGTTTTTGATGGAGTATTTTTTTCAGTGTAATTTTATCGCCGATATGTCGGCCAAACCAACGACCAAGTTTTCATTTTCCTTGAGGTTTCTAGAGGTTCGAGAAAAGGAAATCCCTTTGTAAAAATATTTAAAACACGGGTCTGGCGGCAGTGTTTTATGGCATTTCTAAACACCGAGAAGGATGTTGCAAATCAATGCGACCCACAGCGAAGTATGTGTGACGCAATTCTATAGATGCTTGCATACGAGATGTAACATCGTGTCGAGTGTTTGATAAATCGGTCTGTGTGAAACGCAGACTGCAGACTGGAGACTACAGACCGGGGGTAAAATGCAGACTGAGGGTAAAATGCAGACTGCAGACTGAAGACCAGGGGTAAAATGCAGAGTGAGGGTAAAATAAAATATTAATAATAAAAAACACGAGGATCAAATCAGGATCAAATGAAGACCTGGGAGTGTTCGTACGCGCCATATTAAAGTCGAGTACAAAGATTGAATGTCTTTCACGAACTAGGCTCGATACCTACAAGTTTAGCTTGCCCTGTTGTTGTGCCGTCGTGTTTTGCTTGCCTTGTGTCCCGAACAATTCCAAGACCATTTGAAGCAACTAAGACACGCGGTGGTTTGAACGTTGTCGATGAAAATAGGATGAAGGAAATGCGCGGCAAGAGTTTGTCGGTCCCAGACCTAATCGCGTAAACAAAATTCAAAATGGCCGACACGTAAACAAAGGTAAGATGCATAGAATTACGATTAGTTCGGGCCCTTGTGGGAAACTTCGTTCAACAAAATGGGGAGTTCAAGAACTCGAGGTTGATAATATAATGTTTGACTAAGGCTAGGAAACGCCTTATGGTTTGAGTTTTCGGGATTTTGGAAGAAAAAGTACGGGTACGCGTACCAATACTCGTCTTTATTTGGTCCGGATTTAATCTTCGTGTTTTTTAATATTAATATTTTATTTTACCCTCAGTCTGCATTTTACCCCTGGTTTGCAGTCCGCAGTCTGCATTTTACCCTCAGTCTGCAATTTATCCCCGGTCTGCAGTTTGCGTTTTACACTGACCGTTTGATAAATCTCCTTAATCAAAACTAAAATAACGACATCAAAGAACTCTTTGAGCCAACTCCTAAATGCAGCACCTGAATGAAACCATGGTTAATGTTCTATGCTGCAGAGAACTGTGCCTTTGATCTGTAGAGGCCCGCAAATGATTCCGACCCGCAAATGATCCCCAAGTTGTACCGCAAATGATCCCAGGACCGGAACTGATTCCACCGCAAAAACTCCGGAATGGCGTGGACTCCTTGAAAAGTCTATGGATGGATACATATTTTCTTAATTATCCTAGGTGAAGAAAAGACAAATACCTCAGGCATAAAAGCAGCAATGAAAAACGTTTAACATACTGCGCAAAATACTAAATTGACATGTGTCGACTGCATAAATTTTTCGTTTGGGAAACGCACTGCAAAAAGAAACATGAATCTTTGAAGAAGCCTCTGCCATCTAATTAACCGCTTAGAACTTTTCCTTGAGCACTTCTTATACTTGCTTCCTAGATAGCCACGGGCTCCCAGGAAAGTGCTTAAGATTCCTTTGTTCTAGTGACCGTAGTAAAAAGGTAATCAATTCACTTGAGAATTCTCAGTTGTCTTCAATTTTGAGGATATAGTGAACATGTGTTATCATACATCTCAGGCCCGGACCCAATAAAGTCAGTCAGGGAAGGATCTAGCTAAACTACAAATTTCAAACGCAGGATTTCGTGACGTTGGATATCATTTTTAAAGTTGTGAAATTGCATTCAAATCGTTCATACTGCACATTTTCTTGCGTTTCATATAGTAACTGTTGTATCAAAATATTGTATTATTACTGTGAAACTCAGAAAACTGTGAATACCAGAAATATTTAAGGATTGTTATTATGTAGCAAGGAAAAAACCAATTAAGCGTGAGAAAACTAAACCGCAAACACCAGCGGTAATAGGCCACGTTTGCTATATCAATACTTTAACATGGCTCCAAGGCTTTCAGGACAAACTTCTATGTTTGGTTGTGTTTTCTTTGTATCCAAGTCTCTCTTGGGAATTGAAAGACAAAGAAACTTAAAAAATTTGCAATTTTGACCCGAAAGCCTCGGATCGATGTTAGAATAGTGATATATCGAACGTGGCCTATTGGTTGTGGTTTTGAGGTTTTCTTGCATGTCCTGAACTTTATTGTGATTGGTTCAGTACCAAATTAACCTTTTTGAATCAAATCCAAATGTTCACGGTTTTCTGAGTTTTACAGTAATAAAAAAAGCGATTGCATAAATTTTAAATCCAGTGTCCAAATTCCTGTGTCCTGACATTTCTAAATTTTATGGCGAAGTGACCATTTCTGGTCCGGGATCATTTACGGTACAATCTGGGGATCATTTCCGGTCCTGGGATCATTTGCGGTACAATTTGGGGATCATTTACGGTACAGGGATCATTTGCGGGCCTGTACAGATCGCTACAGCTGTTTTGAGAA
>NW_028301540.1:23145000-23222500 GCF_042242905.1 Orbicella faveolata
GTTACCTCAGGCTTGAAAATGCTGCCCGAGGCCGCAGAGCGAGGGCAGCATTTTCAAGACCTCGGTCACAGTTTTTCACTAAACGGACCGACCAGGCGGGCAATAACAATAACAGGTAGTGAAATAAAGAAACAAGGCAGGATGACTTCTCCCATTATCATATCCTTTATTCTGGCGCAGAACGTTGCAAAAAATAAAGCGTGGATATCGATAATAGCCATTGAAAATTTTTTTTCTACTTTATAAAAAGTTAATGAAAAAAAAATTCAATTCCCCAATCCCCATTCCCAATTTTCCATTTCCCATTCCCCATTCCCCATTCCCCATTCCCCGTTTTAGTAACATCCTCTTTTTGGCGACCAGTTAATTTTGGTTAATTGATTAATTAAATTATATATCTTGAAAGCAGTTTTTCATTGAAACAGTCGCTCTTCCGTGACCGATTTCCGAGAACAAAACAAGATGGATGTTTGCTCTTCGTTTAAGGCTGCGTTTCTTCGGGATTGTATTGATCACGATCAGTGATCTAAATCACTCAGATCACGGTGCATCAAACGAGGAGCCGATGAATCCGTGACCAGAGTGGATTCAACGGAGTCTTTGATGCATCATGATCTGAGTGATATTGGATCACTAATCCTGATCAAGATAATCCCTAAGAAAAAGTCACTAGTTGGCAGACAGTGCTCCTCTGATCGCAAAGACCGAAGGCAGTCAACAGAGAGAGCAAGTGCTTAAAATATAACACACAAGTTCAAGATGCGAAAAGTCAAATGAAACTGATTCATGCGCGTGTTGCGATGTTTAACACTCCACAAAATGTCCATACAATGCCTATTCTTCCATTCACATCGTTCATCCCTTGGTCTTGGCTAGATAGGGCGAACCGAAAGATGTAGGGTTCCTCGAGAGATATCAAGGCACAGAAACGTCAGAGGGAAAATGCCCAAAAGCTAAACGGGTCACAAACAAACCTTTCTTCCAATTCATCATGAAAAGAACGGGTTCACGCAGGATCAGAGAGCGTCTCACTCGTGTTAATACTTTTTACCTGTATGCAAACATTCTGACGAGCTTCTGATTGTTCCAAGTATGTGGATTAAACGCACCAGCATTGTTCTAGGTATGTTTGATAAACGTTGCTTCCAAAATGTAACGCGAACCGATAAAATAAGGCAAGTGAGCAGAACTAGTGCAGGCACAACTGGAGTCGGCCCATCAAATCTCTTATCCGAGCATGATCATGATGTAGCCTACGTGTAGCTGTACCCATCCCCCTTTATACTTGGGGGTGGATACGGCTGCACGTAGGCTAAGCACGGTGACCTATCCTTTTATTGCATTTTTGGAACATTCAAAAAACGTTTCAAAAAAAAAAAAAAATAGTTCGACAACTTTTACTCCTTATGAATCACCTTAGGAGGCAAAAATGTTGTGATTTTTTTCTGAAAAAGGGACCGGCGGAGCTGCACCCAGAGGCTGGTACTTTAATTTAGATCGACCACTGTAATGTATATTTGTCTACCAATATTACGACCTGCAAATTTAAAAGACAGGTAAAAAATGGGATAATGCCATGTCTCAAAGTGTCATTACATTGAGCAAACGACTAAAGTAGAAAAAGTAGATTATTTTAACAAACGTGTCCCAATATAATTGAAACTCAAACGCAGTCTCTTTCTCGGCTAAATTCTAGAAGTCCGGCCTGTTGCTGTTGTTCTTTCCATTTTCTACAAAGCGTAGAAGTTGTGAAGGAACTGAGATGGCGTCACGCAGTTAGCAGTTTTAATAATTTATCGTATTTCCACTTGAGTTAATTTGTCAATGATCTAATTGCTATAAACGATAGAGAATTGGTTAAATTTATCTCTAAAAGGGCCATTGGTAATCAGCGAAAGTATCAAGTGACACATCTTCTGGAAATGAACAAGCTATGTGAAACATGTGCAATCTACCCCTAACAGCCTGCAGTCACGTTTTTTGTCAGGGATGTTGTGGGTGTTGCAAGGCAAATGAAAAAATGTATGTTTATACGCACTTACACAAAAAGAAAAAAAAATTCATTATTTTTCCACATACGATGTTTCTGAAGATTTCTTTGAGCAGGTTGTTGGAAACGAATGACTATACCCGCGTCACGCAATAGTTTACATTCCAACAGCAGATTTTGGGCAAAATTGATGAAAAACACAGGCCAAGCCGGGCTTCTTAAAACCATTTGCCCAGAGATATTTTTTGATTTTCAAACAGGTGGATGTATAGTTGACCCATAGAAAGTATTTTTAAGGCGTTTTACGTTATAGCCCATAGCAAAATAAGGCGATGGTTCAATCCAATAATTCGCTCTCAACACATTGTAAGATTTTGCGTGTCTGTTTGATCTCGTTTCGGGCTCAAAACTAACGTCGATTTATTTTATTTTTCACCCAGTCATACTACGAAGACCTGAACTGAATATAAAATCCATTGAAAGATTCTCAAGTAGCTGTTGTACGGATCGCGAAGCAATCAAATATTCAGAAAATTTAGCAAAACCGGAAGTAGGTTTTGAGCCTAAATGGGGCGAAATCGTTTTTGGCATATTTCTACCAAAGAAAGCTGTATTAACAGAAACTAACTATGGTCCGTTTCTATTCTCACTAGGACCTATATATGGGCAAAATACAAGCGAAATCAATATTTCGACTTGTGCCATTGATAGGCGATTTTGGTCGATTTTTACAGGCATTCACTCTTAAACTCTCTTCTCGTTGTTTGAGAATTTGATAAAACACGTTCTCTCGTTCATACTCTGTGACGAAGGACTTTTCGCTCGGAACTGTATGATTTCGGTTAATGGACACTTGAACTGAAAACTTTGGGAATCTTACTCAGGAGAGCACTGCTTTGCCTGCGGGAACAGAAACTCGTCATGATTTATTAAAAACAGGAGGATCTACTCCAATGGTCCTCTCTACGGACGTTAAGGAAGAGACATAACTAGGTCCAACAGTAGTTTATTGTGCGCTTGTTAATGTTGAGGATGTAATTATCGATGTAATAAAGAAGAAGAAGAAAAAAAAAACGTTTACAATGTAGCTTGCTTATATGAGGTACTTAGGTACAAAGTACAGGTTACGGTTCTACCCAGGTAAATACACTCACGCGTGGAAACAAGAGATGCTTAAATGCTTCTCAAAGCTCGTGATTCTAACTTTAAAATTCTGCATACTATCGTGATTTCTTTGTTAGACTAAGTGACTGACAACAGGGAGAACCTCGCCTTGAGAGTAGGGTACGTGGCACAAGTATAAAGTTGAGTACAAGGGTATAGGTGGCATATCAAAGTTTAATAGAAGCAAAGAAATGAAGAAGGGCGGCTTTGCAAAGGTGCAAGCTTCGATCTGAAATGAGTATCCAACAAAGGGAATTATAATAGCGCAGTTAAAGCAAAATTCGAAAAGTAAAAAGTTCGGTTTCAATACAATCGGAGTGAGAGCAAGAAACTTCCACTACGTTGTACGGCAAAATACTACTCTTGGCTTCTAGAAAAGGTTTCAAAATCTTAAAATATGGTTTAAGGAGGAATGGCTGAAAAACGGTACATCCTCTGCTAACAATGGGGTTTGACTTTGTCACTAGAATTCTCGGCTACTGAGGCTGCGAGGAAGAAAGCAAAAAATCAGTTGAAAGAAAATCAGGAAGGTAAGGCTAGAATTATTTATTTATTTAAAATGGTTCTTCTCCAAATTAAGCTATCATAACTATACATGTGACGAACATTGGCCGTACTGCCAGCGCTTTGTTCAGTTTATAGACGTTTGTACAGTATGTGTGGAAAGAAATAACGCTTTTGGTTTAGCCTAATTGAGTCCAATGAAAAATACCGGTATATTCACTTCATATATAATATTCATTTTCATTTTCTTATAGTCAAACCAAGTGGAGTGACCCCTTTAAGAATGCAATAATGAATTGATTGAATATTGAACTCGCTAGTCATTTCAAAAATCAATATTAAATTGAAATTTTTTAACATTAAAGACATTAGCCGTATTGTATTAGTGAGTTCAATTTTCCAGTAATCAGTTTATTATTGCATTCTTGAATTGAAGAGTGGGTGGTTCAATATTCAAATAATCAATTCGTTAATGTAATCTTGAGGGATACGCTTCACTTGCTTTGACTGTAAATTTTCAAAAATTTAAAGCGCATGGCTCTGAATCCGTCGCTCTCACTGTGCTTCTCAAACTTAGCAGAAGTCAACTCTTGATTATCAAAATTTAATGACAAAAAATTGGGTCGTCGAAATCGTTTCTGAGTTACGGCTATATTATTATTGAGTTTGAGAAGTTTTTGTCCGTTATAAAACAGCTGGAACGTAAATGAAGGAACTCATAATTTGAGATTGCAAAGTAAACAAGTTTAGTTCGATCAGTTCGAGTTCACCACCAAATCCGAAAAAACTAAAATGCCAGAGAGCCGAGTTGCATCGAGAGCAAGATGCAAACACTCAGTTTTCCCTGTGCTGTGTAAACAGAGGGTGGTGAATAAGGGTCTGTAAATCAGCCGATCCGTGCTTTTTTTTCCGCCAAATTTGTCGATCCGCTAGTGTTTTCGTTTAAATCCGGAACCTCATTGTTTGAAAAATTTCTGGGGTGTATTTTCACTTCAACAGTATGTAAGATGTTTGTTTTTAGTTTGTCTTCTTTCCCTGAGTGAGTGGAGTACTCACTTATGTAAGCCTTAAAGGTATGTGCAGCATTAAATAGCATGAGCCTTTCGTTCAAATTTTTAAAGCTTTTGGTCTGCAATAGGGAGTAGTTTGTGCGCATTGGTTAGAATTAGGTATTTGAGATCGGTTTTCTAGTGAGTGTGGAAAGTAATCTTGCAATTACTTTGAGGACCGGGTGCATGTCAAAAGTTCGTGAACAATCATTTTTGGCTCGCATTTTTCAAAAGAGAAGGTACGTAAGTGTATTATAACAATGCCTTAGAAGTCTATGACATACGCTAATTTTATAGCTTGAAATCATACTCACATATGAAGTGCTACGTTCCAAGACCGCATGGTTTAGTCATTTTTCATTGCACGGCTTTTAAAAAAACTGAAACTGCCAAGTTTAGGCCATAACGTCTTAAAAGAAGTATTTTCAACAAGTTTTTTCTGTCAAGTATGGAGCGGAAGAAAGCTTGAAAGAAAAATTGCCGCGCGAGAGTCTTTATTTTTCTAAAATTGCGAGACTACGAAATAGAGAGGAGATGCCCGTGGTATAGGAATTTAATAAATTCATGCCAACCGAAGCCGGAGCTTAATTGCGAAATCAGGCCTATCTTCATAACTAATGAAAGAATATTGAACTTCCTAAATGGAAAACGACCTAAGCCTACCTAGGCTGTCCTGAGGACAAATATCACGTAGCTATTTTATGCATGTATTTTTACTTTCTTCATTTAGTTACAATAGTGCTCTGTTCATTTCGCACTCTACACTTTATTATCCTACTGATTCGCGGTAATTCGCTGGGTGGACAAGTTAATACTAGTGCAGTGACATTAATTCTTCTATTAACTTATGGTTTTGAATTTCTCACTAGAACTTAAGGCTGTTGAGTCTAAGTGCAAGGACGTAGAAAACCGTTTGAAGAAAAAACAGGAAGGTGAGGCTTTAATTATTTGTATAAAATCGTTCTTGCAAGCATAACTATGCTTGTGGCCAACATGCCTTGTGCTGCTGTGTTCTGTTTGTAGACATTTGTGAGGTATGTGTGGGAAGAAATAAGGCTTAAGGTCAAATTAAATATATGGAGCATAATAATAATAAAAACATATTCGTTAGTTCCATACGGAAGTTATTGGCCAATCTATTGACACGGGTGTTAAGCATAGGACATTCGATAAATGTTCTTAACCCAAGCTTAAACTAAGGAGATCAAAGAACTCGTTGAGCCAATTCCTAAATGGAGCAGCTGAATGAAACCATGGTTAATTTTCCGTGCTGCAGAGAAAAGAAAGGAGCTGCTCGTAGTATTTCACATTTACTCATCTCAGGCTAAGTGAACATTGGTGAATATTCACCAAGAAGCAGTTGAGGTGAATATTCACCATTGTTCGATCAATGAGCCTGAGGCGAATAATTGTTTTAGTATAATCTTCATAAGTGAATGTCAAGGACTACTAAATAGCGGACTAAGACATAAAAACACAGACTGAATTGTTCGTTTGGATTCATGTATGCAGCCGTAGTTTTAATAATAAGCTTACATGTAAGCTTACATCGATTGTTTGTCAGTTTACTCATCGAGTTCGGCAGTAAAAGAAACAAGCAAAACACTACGAAAAATAAATTCATCCGGTGCTTTTGTTTTACGGTTATTGACTTCATTCTCAGTTGTCATCATTGTCTAAAACTGAGTAGCTTTAGTTTGAAAAAAAAAAAAAAAAATGAATTTCGGTCAATTGATCTGACGTTCTGACGATCAACGTAAGCACTTCGTTAACGATTCTTAAGGTGGCTAAAAAACAGATGGCTGTAGCTTGCACTTCAGTGCGAGGCATCACGCGATCACCCGAGGGCTCACGAGATAGGGCGCGAGGTTTAAAGTTTACAAAAATCAAAACAAACATGGTGGCGCGAGGCCTACTTCGTAAAACTTTGTTTCCGCCAGGTTTAGTAAGCTGTTTGCATTATCAGTTATTGTTAACTTCGAAAAAAATCCATCCTGCAGGCAATTTCAAAGGAAAACTTCCCTTTAGATCACTGTGCTGGAACTTAAACGAAAATTGTGACGTTGATGTTGCGATCGATCGCGCCGGTTATCAATTTAAAAAACAGCCGGAAAAATACTACTCTTCAGGTATTCTTCGTTCTTTATACTTGGCTAGTCTCAACTCCGGGTATTTATGGTACTCTTCTTTTACCGCTTATGCTGCTAACGACAACAGCGAAAAAGAAAATATTATATTCGCGGACTATTCGCGTTCATTCGTTTGGAATTGCGGGCTTTACTGATCAGCGGACAGCCCTCACGCTTCTTCACGCTTCAGAAGCGATCTTGCAAAGTCGAGATTTTAATTCGCGCGCGGAACGCGCGCTAAATTACCTTAGCCACGAAGCTAATATCTCAAAAACTGATCAGGTGACCCTACTTTTTTAATGCATAAAAACATTCAACAGCAGAAGCGGAATGCGTGTGCGAAATTGTAAAATAAACTGTGATGTGGAGTGGAATTTCTACAACTTGGAAATTTCCATTTTTCTTAATTTAAGAAATATCCACCCCGCAGAATATTTTATAATTTTGTCTGTTTCTTCCTCTGTGCGTAACAAAAAATTTTTATAAAGAAAATATAGGGTCACCGGCTAAGTTTTTAAGATAGATGCAATTGATGGTAAAAAGTGGGTCAAGTTTGTTTCTATGCAACAGGACAGTGCAACCTTAATTTATGACTGAAACACAATGAAAAGCGCAGTGGAGAGTTACCTTTGAAAAATAGCACGGCCATTCAAAACAGTTCCAAGCCTGAAAAATCGCACCTAGTTCTAGCTCTACCTAGTTCTTGTTCTAAAGAAGCAGAAAACTGTTTTGAGCCTCCTTAAATGCCTTGAATACGAGTCCTTGAAAAGAGTTTTGTCCAAGGGTGACAGCAGTCATTTTGAAAATTCTCCATCCTTTCAAATTACTGGTTTTGGAGTGATGTTTTCCGAATAAATGAAAATTTCATGAACAAACTGTCCGCCTCTGCTGTTGACAGCGAAACGTAAGCCTGTGTCTTGCTCAGCCAGCTCACTGCTCCTCTAGCCAATGAAAACGGGTTTCCTGAAGTGGAATGACGTTCATCCACATCACCCGCCCAATCTACATCTGAGTAACCCGTCAGGTTTCCATCAGCACACTTCTTGAAACTCAAACCAAGAGATACAGTTCCTTTCAGATATCTGAGAATCCGTTTTGCTGCCGTTAAATGATTTCGGGTAGGATTTGCACAGAACTTCGATACAACTCCCAGTGCTAGGGCAATGTCCGGACGAGTTGCGATTGCAGCATGAAGTAGGCTCCCAGCGATGGACTGATACGAGATCGCATCGACAGGTCTGCTAATACCATCGTCCTTCAAATCAGCAGGTGTTGACACCGGTTTGGCTTCTATTTGCCCAAACTTCCTAAGATTTTTTGGATGTACTGCCCTTGACGAGGGACACTTTCTTGTTTTACTTATCCTGAACGATGCAAACTCCCACTTAGTAATGTAGCCGAGTTTCCCCACATCCTTTATCTTAAACTGCAACTTTAAGATGTCTCTAAGTCTTTCCATCTCTGAAATGTTTTTCCCTAGTATTATCAAATCATCAACGTAAACTGCGATGATTGTTAACATATGCTTCTTTCCGATGAATACACAGGGATCTGCCGAGATCTGCTAAGGCTGGAGTGAAGCTAATCTTCTGAGCACATTCCCGAAAAGCTTTATTCCAACATCTGGACGACTGCTTTAATCTACATATAGTGACTTCTCTAGCTCGCGCACAAAATGTTCTTCCCCGGGATACACATATCCTACCGGTTGCTGCATGTTAATTTCTTTCATCAAGTTTGCCATTAAGGAAAGCTGACTCCACGTCTATCTGATGAATCAGCAAATCATTCTGGATTGCAAAAGCGAGCAAAAGACGTATTGAAGAGAAACGAACTACAGGCGAAAAAGTTTCGTCATAGTCAATGCCATATTTCCGGGCGTAACCCTTGGCCAGTAGGCGTGCTTTAAAACGTTCCACAGTATCGTCCGTAGTATGTTTAAGTTTAAACACCCATTTGCATCCTATAGCTTTCCGACCGGGGGTAATTCAATCAACTTCTGCGTCTTGATTTCAATCATAGAATCACACCCTGAATCTGTGGCGACTTTCCACTCTGCAGCATGATCACTTGATTTTGCTTCTTGTTTGGTTGAGGGTTCATATATCTCACATAGATGATAGCCAACATGATGCGCGCGGTGGGTCGCAGTGTCGGCATATTCGTCGTTACCATGTCTGACAGGTGCTTTTCGTGTTCTTCCAGATTTTCGGATTCTTGTGGCGTGTCTTCCTCTTCCTTCTCTGATTTCTTCGTTTCTACTACTTCTTCTTCATTTTTGTGGTGGTGACAGCATTCTGCTTCCCGTTCTCGGTCTGCTCTGTGGTCATGGTTTGCTTCTGGCCGAAATCGTTCTCATTAAACTCAGCATTTCTCCGGATATACAGCTTTCAGTTCGTATTATCAAAAAGACGATATCCCTTTGATGTTATGCCGTAGCCCACGAAACGCATGTTTTTTGACTTCTTGTCTAGCTTTCGCCGTTCACCGTCTGGCACGTTGGCGCAGGCATTACATCCAAACACTGGTAAGTGGCTCACATCGGGTTTCTTCCCATCACAACGCTCGTAAGGAGTTTCATTTTGGTTTAGCGCCGTCGTGGGATGGCGGTTTCGCGATAATCCGGCATGTGCGATTATCGATTTTTTGAGGCGTAACTCGTGCACATGTCCGAGATGTTGATGTCATAGGTCGCTACAACGAGATGACGCAATTGAGGCATACTCAGTAGAGACAACTTGAAAATCTAGTAGATGATGTTTATCAGCCAGTGACCCCAGTCCATGAAGTTTTCCATTTCCATCCCAGATATAACAACGATTAGGGCCAAATTCGACAGCGTTGCCCTTAACAACCGCAGCTTGTACAGAAAACAGATTGCAAGTGAGTTTAAACACGTATAGCACATTATACAAGGCAGCTCTCTTGGTCTTAGTTCCTGGAAACAGCATATACATTTGTATGCATCCAGATCCCAATGCTTTCACAACACGACTGTCTCCTAGTCCACCGTTTTCAGACTCAACCAGCTCGTGGCAGTTCAAGAAAAGGTGATTTTCTTTCGTCTTATAACTTGATGCACCCGAGTCGATCAGGTATGGATAACATTTTTTATCCGGAAACTTAACGCTCCCAACGGACGCCATAAACACTGCAGCACAAACATCTTCACCATCGATATCACAATTTCCTTATCGGCTCTCTTCATTCTCAGCTTTCGTTGCATTGTGCCATTCACGTTTTCTGGGACAATGACGGAGAATATGACCGACATCACTACATCCAAAACATATAGACGGATAGCGTGGCGAATCGCTTGGGCAGTAACGACGAACATGAGCCACATTACCGCATCCAAAACATGGCCGATCGCGTAACGTATTTCTCCGAAAGGTCCCCGTCAGTGCTGAATCAGCTCCACTCAACTGACCGGATAGCTCAGATTGCTTTATTTCCTCGTGCATGAGTACTTGCTGAACATTATCCAGGCGATTACCATCCGCTCTAGCTCCGATAGCGGTGACAAGGGCCGCGAAACTTCTTGGCAAACTTCCTAACAAAGTCACAACTTGATCATCTTCGCAAAGAGGTGCCCTAATTGCCGCAAGTTTGTAGGTAATATCTTTCATGAGCTTTAAATGTTGATCCACCGATGTGCCTTCTTTCATCTCGGAGTGAGAAAACTGCTTTTCAAAAACAGTTTGTTCGCGAAAGTCTTTCGCTCGAAATGTTTTTTCAACGCATTCCATGCTTGCTTGAGCTCATCCCATGAGGTGATTAAGTAAAGCTAAGCACTTTCAATCACAATTAAATGTTGCATATCTGAAATTTCCAAGTGTTCCAATTACTCCCGTCAAGTTTCTCAATCAACCACTTCTCTTGCATGTCTCATCTACACAACAGACTAAAAATAGGACTCGTCAAAAGTCCAAAGTCCTGCTCGTAAATCCAAAATGCACAGCTGTTGTTCAACTGAAGCATGACTCAACTTAACCAGACAGCATCGTCCTGGGCCCATGAGCTAATGTTTTTTTTTTTAACAAAGTTAAACAGTTTAAACAACTATTAATCAAACTCCGACGGTTACATTCGTATAATGTAAAGAAATTACAGAAGAAGCTTTATACGTAAATTTACAGGGAAAAAAGCACAATTGTTTCGATAATAAAAGAAACTCACTACCACCAATGGGTAGCCTAGTTAACTATTCCTGTGAAGAACTGTGCATTTATTAAAGTCCATATGGCAACGATGTAAGCCTACATAGGCTGCGGCCTGAGGACAAATATCATATCGTTATTTAACGCATGCCTTTTTACGGTCCTCATTATTTTATTCCATTAGTGCTCTGTTTACTTCGCATGCACTCTACACTTTATCTCACAGATGCGCGGCAATTCGCTGGGTGGACAAGCTGGTACTAGTGCGGTGACACTATTTCGTTTATTAACTTATGGATTTGGATTTCTCACTAGAACTTGAGGCTGTCGAGTCTAAGTGCAAGGACGAAGAAAACCATTTGAAGGAAAAAAAGGAGGGTGAGGCTAGAATTATTTATATAAAATCGTTCTTGCAAGCATAACGATGCATGTGACTAACATGCCTCGTACTGCAGTGTTCTGTTTGTAGACGTTTGTGAGGTATGTGTGGGAAGAAATAAAGCTTAAGGTCAAACTTGATCGACCATAATAAAAACATATTTATTAGTTTGTTAGGCAAGTTATTGGCCAATCTTTTGACTCGGGTATTATGCATAGGTAGTACTTCGATAACATCGAATGAAGTGATTAATTTACGTTTTTGTTTAATACTTTCGTGGTACTGGTCCACCACAATTTAGTAAAAATGGCAAGCCGCATCAAGAGTGTCCTGACGCTTGAGAGTAATAAGTGCTTGTGAAGCCGATGACATCGCAGTGTTTATTAATAGCAGTAGCATAGGTACGTTTCTGTTTGTAGTCATCAGTGACTGACTGGTTTAGTGGATGACGTGAATTAAAGTCTAGTGGATTGCCGATCTCTCAAACCTTTCGATAACTTGAACCAAAATTCATTTTTGATGGAGTATTTTTTTCAGTGTTATTTTATCCCCGTTATCTCGGCGAAACCAACGAACAAATTTTCATTTTCCCTCGAGGTTTTGAGCGGTTCGAGAAAAGGGAATCCCTCTGTTGTAATATTTAAAACACGGGTCTGGCGGCAGTGTTTCATGGCATTTCTAAACACCGAGAGGGATGTTGCATATTAACACGACCCACAGCGAGGTACTTTTGACGAAATTCTATAGATGCTTACATACTAGATGTAACATCGTCTCGAGTGTTTGATAAATCTCCTTAATCAAAACTAAAAATAAGGAGATCAAAGAACTCTTTGAGCCAACTCCTAAAAGCAGCACGTGAATGAAACCATGGTTAATGTTCCATGCTGCGGAGAACTGTGCCTTTGATCGCTATACTTTGTCTAGAGAGAATGAAAAGTAATAGAGTTAATCCCAAGTATACTCAAGTTAAGCTAGACCAAGTTATTTTTTTAGATCACGGCTGGTTATGGAAATCCCAGGAGAGTCTAGAAATTACTAACTTTGTGACGGAGATTTTGCTGACGTGGACAGCCCAAGCGGACTTACTAGCATTTTCATACTCCACGGAAACATCCCGATAGTTCTCTAATCCTTAATCAGGTCTTGAATTTTAGTATGAACAACATCTTTACGTTTTCCCTGAAGGAATTGTGCAGTAATACTGTTGCATTGGAAACCCTTCAACCGGGTAAAGTCAAATAAGCGTGCCTAGGTAAAGTCTGCATAAAAGCCAAGTGGCCTATCAGGTCGGAGCTTATTCCAGTTTTTGCAGCCGGAAGTGAAGCGACTATGAGCGTTTCTACTTCGCGCTTAATGAGATGCCTGTCCAATCGCAAGGTCACCCATCAGCATGGGTGGAGAGAAGCACTTTGAGAGTAAAGTTTCTTGCCCAAGAACACAGCACAATGTCTCCGGCCAGGGCTCGAGCCCAGACCGCTCGATCCGGAGGCAAGCGCACTAAAAAGCGCCTCCCAAAAGCGTGCCTAAGGCCAGGTAAAAATGTTCATGTCAATTTAATTGATGACTTTGGCAAGATAAAGCAGAATTACAGAAATTAAAAAAAGATAGTCAACTTAATGAAATGAAGATGTGATCATCGCGGTTGTGATTGCAATTTAGGAAATGCAAATTTTAGCCGGAAAAAAAATGTGGCAGTCACAAAAGTCTTAGTTTTCCTAACTGGAGCGGCTGATACAACCATATGGAGACTTCCAGCGAGCTTTTTAGGTGCCATATTGTAAAATATGGATTGGATTGGATTGGATTGGATTGGATTTGCAACACATGGATTTGCAAAACAAGTAATAGAGAACACAATTTACCGGTGAATTAAAACTGTGCAATATCCTTGAAATAAAACTTGTTGAGCTGAGCTAAATCCCACCCAATTTCATTGCTTATAAGCCAATCAGATGCCAGGAGACTTAGGTCCAGGATAAAACCGTCGGGAAACATAATAAATTCGATGCACAACACTAAATTCGACATTTTCTGGGTCAGTCCATTGACACCTTCCGTAAAATTTGTGTTTCAGTCATTCTGCTACCATTCGTGTAGCTGTAGATGTATGACTGCACGCAAGGTTAGCATTCGGCTAATAGTCTTATTATTGATTGATTATTGAAATACCTGTAGTTGATACGAAAACGAAAATGTACTTTATCCATGGAGTCGGAACACAATAAAAAAGGAAGCCCGCCCTGGCCTAGCCCTTGGCTCTAAACCTAGGAGGGGCTCCGTCAAGGCCGGCCTGGGGACATGGCCCAGGCACTGGCTTATCTGCTGGTGGTTTGCTGGCAGCCAGCCGTCAAAAGCGGGGGTTGGGGGGGGGGGGGGGCAGGATGTCTTTTACTGTCACCTTTACTTAGCTAGACTTGGGTTTTCAGTGCCAAATAACGTTGATATGGACTTTGTGGCTGAGCACTGCTCAGTTGTTGAATACTAATTACCTGAGGCTCCTGTGTTGACCTGGGACCTTGCTGGAGAGGCACATCGTGACAGGCCAATATCCCATCCAGGAGTGGTCAAGGCACTTGTGGCCGCTGGAGCTGTATTTGAGATCTTTGCGGGCATGTTTTTGCGAATACGATCAGATAAACTTGTACACGTAATAATTTATGATGTATCATGCTAAATGAACCTTTAGCATGCCCGAAACGCGTTCAACAAAAACAATTGACTATCTCACATTATAGGAAAACGTTTCGCCTCCCATTTTAACATCCTCCTAAAGAGAAAAGTGATATATTAACTGGTATCAACAGAAAGGACATATAAATCTCTTTTTAGAGTCTCTCTTTAGAGACAAACCAACCCGCCAAATATCAAAGCCAAAACACGAGTACTCCATCACGAAGGCCTAAGGCAACAGACAAAATCTCAGAAACCCAGAGATATATCTGTGGCCTTTAACACTGTTCAGAATTCCATTTTCCCTCTCAAAATTACGCTTGGATTAGGAATAGTTTCATTCACTTCTCGAATTCTCGAAAACAACACGTGTACTGCACATCCGTTTATTTGAAATCTGCTAACTAAACAAAATCAAACTTTCCGCTTCCAAGCTTGTCTTCAATATGTACCAAGTTCCATGAGAACTCTTAAAACTTTAAAGGGCGTCTTCGCTTTTACAAGTCCAGTCCCTCGTTAAGCAAATCCAATCCAATCCAGTCCAATCCAATCCAATGCAATCCAATCTAATCCAATCCAATCCAATCCTTATTTTACAATATGGCGCATGAAAAGCTCGTGGAAGTCTCGATATGGTTACATTAGCCGCTCCAGTTAGGAAAACTAAGACTTTTTTCCCTTCTTGGCTCACGTCGAAGGTCTCGCTGCTCGCCGTAATGGACAGAACTGAGCGACGAAAAGGCACAAAATTTACTCAACGTTCCCAAACGTCGCGAAAGTCCGCGAAGAGAGAGCGTGACTTCCCAGACTGCCTAATTAAGCAGGCAAGGAATTGGGGCTGTGGGGAGGGAGCTTGGGGTCAAAAAATTAACGTACGAATGGACCTCTCCCCCTCCCTCTGGGGTAGTTCTGTCCACGATTTCGATTGTTTTGGCCGAAAAACAAAAATTGAAAATTGATTGCAATTTTCAATTTTCAATTTTTAGACTTAGCCATGCCACAGACTGCAACATTGTCGGAGAAACAAAATTGCCGCTCAGTTCCCTTTTTCTCTTCATTGTTGACAGGACTAAAGTAAAAATATAAGTTCTGTTTCAATGCTCTATGAAATGAAAATAGTCAAATATTTTCAATTTGGCACTTTCTTATTTTTTATGACAAAAAAATCATGAAAATCCAAAAGTGACATCAATGTTCAATTTTTGATTTTAAACAGAAATTGAATGGAAGAATGGTCCACAGACCCAGAGGCCATGGGTTCGAATCCCGTTGAATTCCTAAAAACTTTTTTTTTGTGGCTAAAATTTGCATTTGCTTAAATTGCAATCACAACTGCGATGATCACATCTTCATTTCATGTATATTTCGCAGTTCACACTACCATCATCATTTCATAGTCAACTTAAACAAATCAGCTTATGTTATACCAAAAAACAAGTTGACCTTCATTTAACGAATGCTGTCTCTTGGTAACTTTGCGAATTGGATGCCTGGAGTGAGGTAGTTTCCTCCTCCGTTAGTTGGATATTTATTTTGTCAAACATACCTCCCTGGTTGTTGCATTTAAGCTCTCTTCTTTGTGTTTGAGAATTTGGTAAAACACGTTCTCTGGGTCATGCTCTTGATATATTGCACAACATGTTGTGACGATAGATTTTTCGCTCGGAACTATGTAAGTTTGGCTAACGGACACTTGAACTGAAAACTTTGGGAATCTTACTCAGGAGAGCACTGCTTTGCCTGCGGAAACAGAAACTCGTCATGATTTCCTGGTACACGAGGATCTACTCCAATGGTCCTCTCTACGGACGTCAAGGAAAAGACATAATTTGGTCCAACAGTACATGTAGTTTGTTCTGCACTTGTTAATGTGTAGGATGTAATTATCGATGTAATAAAAAAGAAAAAAAAACCGTTTACAATGTAGCTTGCTTATATGAGGTACTTAGGTACAAAGTACAGGTTACGGTTCTACCCAGGTAAATACACTCACGCGTGGAAACAATGTATGCTTAAATTATTTAATTTAAAGTGCATGGCTCTGAATCCGTCGCTCTCGCTATGCTTCTCAAACTTAGCAAAAGTCAGCTCTTGCTTATCAAAATTCAGTAACAAAAAACTAGGTTGTCGGAATCTTTTTTGAGTTACGGCTATATTATTATTGAGTTTGAGAAGATCTTGTCCGTTATAAAACAGGTGGAACGTAAGTGAAGGAACTCATAATTTGAGATTGCAAGTAAACAAGTTGAGTTCGATCAATTCGAGTTTACCAACCAAATCCGGAAAAAAAAACTAAAATGCCAGAGAGCCGAGTTGCATCGGGAGCAAGATGCAAACACTCAATATTCCCTGTGCTGTGTATACAGAGGGTGGTGAATAGGGGTAATGTAAACCCGCCGACCCGTGCTTTTTGTTTTCGCCAAATTTGTCGACCCGCTAGTGTTTTCGTTTAAATCCGGAACCTCATTGTTTGAGAAATTTCTGGGGTGTATTTTCACTTCAACAGTATGTAAGATGTTTGTTTTTAGTTTGTCTGCTTTCCCTGGGTGGGTGGAGTACTCACTTATGTAAGCCTGAAAGGTATGTGCAGCATTGGTCTGCAATAGGGAGTAGTTTGTGCGCATTGATTAGAATTAGGTATTTGAGAGCTGTTTTTTATTGAGCGTGTAAAGAAATCAGGCAATTACTTTGGGGACCAGGCGCATATCAAGAGTTCGTGAACAATCATTTTTGGCTTGCATTTTTCAAAGGAGAAGGTACTTAAGTGTATTATAACATTGCCTAAGAAGTCTACGACATATGCTAATTTTATAGCTTAAAATCATACTCACATATGAAGTGCTACGTTAAGCCATAACGTCTTGAAAGAAGCATTTTTAACAAGTATTTCTGTCAAGCATGGAGCGAAAGAAAACTTGAAAGAAAAACTGCCGCTCGAATCTAAAATCGCAAGACTAAAAAAAGAGAGGAGATGCTCGTAGTATAGGAATTTAATAAATTCATGGCAAGCGAAGCCGGAGTTTAATTGCGAAATCAGGCCTATCTTCATAACTAATGAAAGAATATTGAACTTCCTAAATGGGGAACGACGTAAGCCAGCATAGGCTGTGTCCTGAGAACAAATATCATAGTCGAGCTCCGGCGGCCCGAAGGGCCGCCAAGCGGAGCCCCATACTCATATAGGAAAGAAAAGGAAACCAATGAGTTGATTTTCTCACGGTTATCATGGCTAGCGGTATTGCTCGTGGGCGCGTACGCACGACGGCGACGACGACGGAGTCGCGCAACATGGCGGCCATACTCCAAATAACAGGTTGACAGAGGTATGCGCCCTTGCTTTACCGTGAAGTTCTTTGATATTGGACATCCATGTTATGATCAATTGACATCTGTCAAAACAAAGTATCCGCTGACCAGTATCATGTGACCATATCGCGGGCTCAAGTTTACAGATCATCGAGGTCACGCGGTTTTTTGAAGCTGACCGCTGACCAAGTGCTGGTTTTCGATTGGATTGCGGGCTCATGTCAGGTTAATTTATTGAAAACAGGGCAGGATTGTTCGGAAGGCGGTTAATGCTAAGCCAGGATTAAAAGATAACCGAATTATAACTTTTTCTTCCATACAAATGTTTTTTGTTGCTTTGTTTTGTGTATATGGTGATTATTAAAACTCAAAAAAGAAGGCCAAACAATCTACAGAAAACCTCACTGCAAAGTTGAAAACTCAGATCAAAACTCTACCTTTTCCTGGGTTAGCTTACTCAGGCTCTGAACAACCCGGTCCAGGAGCTACGCTTTTAGGCTGGCCTAAATCTATAAATTATACTTATTTTATGCATGCTTTTTTACTTTCTTCATTTAGTTACAATAGTGCTCTGTTCACCTCGCACTCTACACTTTATTATTCCACTGATTCGCGGCAATTTGTTGGGTGGACAAGCTTGTACTAGTGTTGTGACACTAATTCTTCTATTAACTTATGGTTTTGAATTTCTCATTAGAACTTAAGGCTGTTGAGTCTAAGTGCAAGGACGTAGAAAACAGTTTGAAGGAAAAACAGGAAGGTGGGGCTTTAATTATTTTTTTAAAATCGTTCTTGCAAGCATAACGATGCTTATGGCTGACATCCCTTATGCTGCTGTGTTCTGTTTGTAGACATTTGTGAGGTATGTGTGGGAAGAAATAAGGCTTAAGGTCAAATTAAATATATGGAGCATAATAATAATAAAAACATATTCATTAGTTCTATACGGAAGTTATTGGCCAATCTATTGACACGGGTGTTAAGCATAGGACATTCGATAAATGTTCTTAACCCAAGCTTAAACTAAGGAGATCAAAGAACTCGTTGAGCCAATTCCTAAATGGAGCAGCTGAATGAAACCATGGTTAATTTTCCGAATTGCAGAGAAAAGAAAGGAGCTGCTCGTAGTATTTCACATTCACTCTTCTCGGGCTCAGTGAAGAGGCACTTGAGGTGAATATTCACCATTGTTCGATCAATGAGCCTGAGGCGAATAATTGTTTTAGTATAATCTTCATAAGTGAATGTCAAGGACTACTAAATAGCGGACTAAGACATAAAAACACAGACGCAATTGTTCGTTTGGATACATGTATGAGGCCGTAGTTTTAACAATCAGTTACATGTAAGCTTACACCGATTGTGAATCAGCTTACTCATCGAGTTCGGCAGTAAAACAAACAAGCAAAACACTACGAAGTCTAAATTCATCCGGTACTTTTGTTTTATCGTTGTTGACTTCATTCTTAGTTGTCATTAATATCTAAAAATGAGTAGCGTTAGTTTGAAAAAAAAAAAAAAAATGAATTTCGGTCAATCGATCTGACGTTCTGGCGATCAACTTAACCACTGCGTTAACGATTCCTAAATTCCTTGAATACGAGTCCTTGAAAAGATTTTTGGTCCTAGGATGACAGCAGTCATTTTGAAAATTCTCCATCCTTTCAAATTCCTGGTTTTGGATGTCTTCCGAATATATGAAAATTCCATGAACAGGTGGCAAAGGTGACGAGTTTAGTAACCAGGCCTCAAAAATGTTGTATTGTGTAGTTCCAGAAAATATCCATACCTCCCCCACGGAAGGGAATTTTTCTAAGTCCCCCCCACTCCTCAGGAAATTCTGATTGAGCTTCATACATTTCTTTAAATTTTTTGGTCTTACAGAACCCCCCATCTCCCAGGAAATTCCAATTTCTTCTGTGGGGGGAGTATGGATATTTTCTGGAACTGAACATTCACCGCCTAGCGCGGTGAATAAAGTGTCATAAGCCGAGCTTTTCGTGCAATCAAAATGTCCAATTCTTATATTCACCTCTGGAAATTGTACCAAAGGAATCTACAAGATTTATCGCAACCGAAGCTGGAGTTCAATGCAATAGCTCTCTGGTTGTCATAATGAATTACGATGGGTTCCTCTAGATGTTCTCCTACTTCTGCGAGTAACCTTTGAAACCAGATTATATTTCATGGGGAGCCGTATTGAGGGCTGCAAACTCCGCCTCTGCTGTTGACAGCGAAACGGCAGCCTGTGTCTTGCTCAGCCAGCTCACCGCTCCATGCGTTTCCTGAAGTGGAATGACGTTCATCCACATCACCCGGCCAATCTACATCTGAGTAACCCGTCAGGTTTCATTTAGCACACTTCTTGAAACTCAAACCAAGAGATACAGTTCCTTTCAGATATCTGAGAATCCGTTTTGCTGCCGGCGTTAAATGATTTTGTGTAGGATTTGCACAGAACTTCGATACAACTCCCACTGCCTGGGCGATGTCCGGACGAGTTGCGATTGCAGCATGAAGTAGGCTACCAACGATAGACTGGTACGAGATCGCATCGACAGGTCTGATAACACCATCTTCCTTTTGCAACTTAACGTTCAAATAAGCAGGTGTTGACACCGGTTTTGCTTCTATTTGCCCAAACTTCTTTTACTGCCCTTGATGAAGGTCGACTTGCTTGTTTTCCTTATCTTGAACGATGCAAACTCCCACATAGTAATGTAGCCGAGTTTCCCCGTATCATTCATCTTAAACTGCAACTTTAAGATGTGTTAAAGTCTTTACATCTCTGAAATGTTTTTCCCTAGTATCATCAAATCATCAACGTGAACTGCGATGGTTGTTAACGTGGCTTCTTTCCGATGAATACACAGGGATCTGCCGAGGCTTGAGTGAAGCTAATCGAAAAGCTTTATTCCAACATCTTAACGAATGCTTTAATCTATATAGAGTGACTTCTCTAGCTTGCGCACAAAATGCTCTTACCCGGGATACACATATTTTTCCGGTTGCTGCATGTAAATTTCTTCATCAAGTTTGCCATTAAGAAAAGTTGTCTCCACGTCTGTCTGATGAATCAGCAAATCATTCTGGACTGCAAGAGCTAGCAAAAGACGTATTGAAGAGAAACGAACTACAGGCGAAAAAGTTTCGTCATAGTCAATACCATATTTCTGGGCGTAACCTTTGGCAACTAGGCGTGCTTTAAAACGTTCCACAGCACCGTCCGTAGTATGTTTAAGTTTAAACACCCATTTGCATCCTATAGCTTTCCGACCGGGGGTAATTCAACCAACTTCTACGTCTTGGTTTCAATCAGAGAAATGCACTCTGAATCTGTGGCGACTTTCCACTCTGCAGCATGATCACTTGACTTTGCTTCTAGCATGGTTGAGGGTAGTTCATCTGTCTCACATAGGTGATAGGCAACATGATTCGCGCGGTGGGTCGCAGTGTCGGTATATTCGTCGTAACCATATCTGACAGGTGCTTTTCGCGTTCCTCCAGATTTTCGGGGTTGTTGTGGCGTGTCTTCTTCTTCCTTCTCTGATTTCTTCATTTCTACTACTTCTTCTCCTTTTGTGGTGGTGACAGCATTCTGCTTCCCGTCCTCGCCCTCTTGGTCTGCTTTGTAGTCATGGTTTGCTTCTGGCCGAAATCATTGTCATTAAACTCAGCATTTCTCCGGATATAGAGCTTTCGGTTCGTCTTATAAAAAGACGACATCCCTTTGACGTCGAGCTGTAGCCCAAGAAACGCATGTTTTTTGACTTCTTGTCTAGCTTTCGCCGTTCACCGTCTGGTATGTTGACGTAGGGAATACATCCAAACACTCGTAAGTGGCTCACATCGGGTTTCTTCCCATCACAACGCTCGTAAGGAGTTTCATTTTCGTTTAGTGCCGTCGTAAGTGTGGCACTGTCAACTTATGTCTAATTCCTTTCTCCTTCAAATAGTTTTTTAATTCAATAGACAAATACTTGTCACCATTGTCCGTTCGCAAAGTTCCTATTGCTTTGCCAACGTGACTCTAAATTCCTTAAATTTGTCGAATACTTCTGACTTGTGTTTCATGAAGTGTACAGCGCAGCACTGAGAGTAATCATCAATAAACGTGACGAAATACTTTTTTCCTCTAATCGACTATGTTTGCATTGGACCGCGCAAGTCACTATGCACCAACCGGATCTCTCCCACTGCGGTAAACAGTTTTCGACACATCTCTCCTGCCAAATATCTTTCGCTAAACGGCAGTTCAGTCATTTCCACGATGTCAATCCCTCGCATGAATTCATTCTGAATACATTTCTTGAGGCGTGACTCATTTACATGTCCGAGACGTTGATGTCATAGGTCGCTACTACAAGATGACGCAATTGAGGCATAGTACTTAGTAGAGACAACTTGACAATCTAGTTGATGGAGTTTATCAGCCAGTGACCCCATTCCGCGAAGTTTTCCATTTTCTTTTCAGATATAACAACGATTAGGGCCAAACTCGACAGCGTTGCCCTTAGCAACCGCAGCTCGTACAGGAAACAGGTTGCAGGTGAGTTTAAACACGTATAACACACTGTACAAGACAGCTTTCTTGGTCTTAGTTCCTGGAAACAGCATATTTATTTGTATGCATCCAGATCCCAATGCTTTCACAACACGGCCGTCCCCTCGTGCAACGTTTTCAGGTTCATCAAATTCGCAACAATTCATCAAAACGTGCTTTTCTTTCTTTCCGAGTCGATCAGCCATGGATAACATTTTTTATCCGCAAATTTAACGCTCCCAGCGGACTCCATAAACGCTGCAGCATAAACATCTTCACCATCGTTATCATAATTTCCCTATCGGCTCTATTCAACCTCATCTATCTTTGCATTGTACCATTCACGTTTCCTGGGAAAATGACGGAGAATATGACCGACATCACTACATCCAAAACATATAGACGGATAGCGTGGCGAATCGCTTGGACAATAACGACGAATATGAGCCACATTACCCATCCAAAACATGGCCGATCGCGTAACGTACTTCTCCAAAAGGTTCCCGTCAGTGCTGAATCAGCTCCACTCAACTGAGCGGATAGCTCAGATTGCTTCATTTCCTCGTGCATTACTGCTTGCCGGAACATAATCCAGGCGAACACCATCCACTCTAGCTTCAATGGCGGTGACAAGGACCACGAAACGTCTTGATAAACTTCCTAACAAAGGCAAAACTTAATCCTCTTCGGAAAGAGGCGCCCCAATTGCCGAAAGTTTGTCGGTAATATCTTTCATGGGCTTCAAATGTTGATCCAGCGATGTGCCTTCTTTCATCTCGGATTGAGAAAACTGCTTTTTCAAAAACAGTTTGCTCGCGAAAGTCTCTCGCTCGAAATGCTTTTTCAACGCGTTCCATGCTTGCTTAAGTTCTTCCCATGCGGTGGTTAAGTAAAGCTGAGCACTTTCAATCGCCAGTGCAATTGTCGAGAACGCTTTCTGTAACTTCGAACGGAAAAGTGCCTCCGCCTTTGTCGACGCTTCGTTTACAAGGACTTCTCATGACCATCTACAAGATCCCACAATCTTTTGACCATAAGTAAATGAATCATATCTGAGATTTCCAACTGGTCCAATTACTCCCGTCAAGTTTCTCGATCGACCACTTCTCCTCTATGTCTCATCTACACAACAGACAAAAAATGGGACTCGTCATAAGTCCAAAGTCCTGCTCGTAAATCCAAGATGTATAGGCGTTGTTAAACTCAAGCGTGACTCAACTCAGCGTCGTCCTGGGCCCATAACCTAATGTTAATTTTACAACGTTAAACAAGTTGAACAACTGTTAATCAATCTCCGACGTTTACGATCGTATAAAGTAAAGAAATTACAGAAGAAGCTTTATACGTAAATTTAAACGAAAAAAAACACAATTGTTTCGATAATAAAAGAAGCTCGCTACCACCAATGGGTAGCATGGTTAACTATTCCTGTGAAGAACTGTGCATTCATTAAAGTTTTAAATGGCTTTCCTAACAATAACCTTAAGCCTACCTAGGCTGTGTCCCGAGGACAAAAATCATATAGTTATTTAATGTATGCCTTTTTACTTCCCTCATTTAATTCCAATAGTGCTTTGTCGACGGGATGATATGAACTCAATTAATTGACCCCGCTCCCAATGTGTGGCTTCATAGCTCAGTTGGTAGAGCATCGCACCGGTATCGCGGAGGTCACGGGTTCGAATCCCGTTGAAGCCCTGATTTTTTCAGGCTTCTTCTTTCCAATTGCTTAAATTGGAAAATTAACTGCGATGATCATTCTTCACTTTCATCTACAACCGCAGTTCATATATGAATTATTTCATATAAACTTCACATCATTTCACTCCTCACGGGATGATATGAACTCAATTAATTGACCTCGCTCCCAATGTGTGACTTCATAGCTCAGTTGGTAGAGCATCGCACTGGTATCGCGGAGGTCACGGGTTCGAATCCCGTTGAAGCCCTGATTTTTTCAGGCTTCTTCTTTCCAATTGCTTAAATTGGAAAATTAACTGCGATGATCATTCTTCACTTTCAGTGCTTTGTTTACTTCGCACTCTACTCTCTATTATACCACAGATGCGCGGCAATTCGCTGGGTGGAGATACTGTCACAGCACTAGTGCTGTGACAGTATCTCTTTTATTAACTTATGGTTTTGGATTTCTCACTAGAACTTAAGGCTTTTGAGTCTGAGTGCAAGGACGTAGAAAACCGTTTGAAGGAAAGACAGGAAGGTGAGGCTAGAATTATTTATATAAAATCGTTCTTGCAAGCATAACGATGCATGTGAGCAACATGCCTCGTACTGCAGTGTTCTATTTGTACACGTTTGTGGGGTATGTGTGGGAAGAAATAAGGCTGAAGGTCAAACTTTATAAGCATAATAAAAACATATTTATTAGTTCGTTATTATGTGTAATCAAATGGTGACGAGTGAAATTAGGAACAATTTCACGCGCCTTTTGTCAAAATTCGGATAATTTCCCTCGCCTAAAGGCTCGGGAAATTATCAGAATTTTGACAAAACGCAAGTGAAATTATTTCCTAATTTCACGAGAAAACCATTTGATTACCTTTTAATATCGTGGGTGACAAATTACGCTCACAACTGTAATTTTTTTTTACTGGTATATTCTATCGAAAGCCGAGAACATTGAAAGAAGCATACACTATTGCTAAAGTTCGTAATTTTCTGAGTTTCTTCACAAAAAAATACCTTCCAAATTCTTCGTGCTTGTTCACAATGTTTCAAAATTATGGCAACTGTCAAATCTTTCTTAAATGATTAGCTCTAACTCGTCATGAACTGGTGAATGAAATGACAACGGCGCCCGTTGAAATGCGCTGAAACTAAAATTTCGCACGAGGCCATATAAAATTTTGACAGTTTGTTTTGAAGTGAAATTATCACTAAAAATTTACTTTATGCTCTAAGAAAACTTGCCTAAATGAAAGTCAAGCGAAAATGCACAAAGTTGAAAAACCTTCTGAACCTTCAGAGCTGGCAAGCAGCATGGTTGAGGACAAATTAAACATTACGGCTCGTTGTGCATGAAGCGTTAGCCTGTCCGGCATGTCTTTGGTTTATCACCACATTACAGTTGTGGAAATTGTAGACGTGGCCATTGCTCACCGCTGCAGTAGACTGGATTAGCGGCTGAAGGGGGACTCGACTGGTTGTCTGGTTAAAGTGGACTTCTTTGCCATCAATGATCAGGTTAGACATTTGTCGCTGGTCGTCTTTGTTCCCGGAGTCGTAGGCTTCGACGCTTTGTTCTTTTCGATGGCCAGTTATTGTTATTATTTCGGATTTTGGAACTCCCTTGGCCTTCAGCTTTCTGACCACCGTTTTCCGGACTGAGTGGTTGGATAATCAGTTTTAGGGACCCAGGTTCGTAATCGGTTCTGTCTTGTTTACACACGGAGGCGTAAAACCGCTCGAGTACTTTATCGAACTACCCAGGAAGAATCATCTCCCGGTTTTTGTCAAGGCTATTTTCGTCACACCACTTCTCAAAAACCCTCACCCAGTTAATTGTGCTCTTTCGCGTATTTAAGTTTTCTGCCGCTTCTTTTAATAGACCATTTTACAGTTGTCTGCTCAGTGACCTGGCCTTTGGATGGCAGCGAGGCTAGAGTTGACCTTGTTTTGATACAGACCTCACTGCTTTTGTTGTGTAAATGCACCTAGTTAGCATCAGAACAACTTGTTTTACACAACAAAAGCAGTGAGGTCTGTAACAAAACAAGGTCAACTCCAACCTCGCTGCCATCCAAAGGCCAGGTCACTGAGCAGACAAATGTAAAATGGTCTATTAAAAGAAGTGGTCTATTAAAATAAATGGTCTATTAAAGTTACGGTCTATTCCGTAACTTCTTCAATGGTCACCGTCTTAAATCTCGACGCCATCTTGGCACTGAGCGAGATACAAGAGATGTTGCCATAGCAATTTTGTAATTTCACATGTGAAATTATGAATTAACGCTGAAATTTCGCGCCAAAATTAAGGAGTAATTTGTCACCAATGATATTACGCAACTTATTGGCCAATCTATTGACACGGGTATTATGCACAGGTAGTATTTCGATAATATCGAAGGAATTGATTTATTGACGTTTTTGTATAAGCGTATACGTGGCATTACAAAGTTCAATGCAAGCGTATGCGTGGCAGTTAATCTAAAATGAATATCTAACAAAGGGAATAGTAGCAGCGCAGTGAAAGCAAAATTCGAAAATGACAAGTTCGGTTTCAACAAAATCTGACTGAGAGCAAGAAAGTTTGACTACGTTTTACGGTGAAATACTATCTTGGATTTTAGAAAAGCTCTCAAAATCTTAAAATGAGGTTAAACGAAGAATGGCTTAACAACTGTAAATATTCCTCTAACAATGTGGCTTGACTTTAGCACCAAATCCAGAACTAAAAATGCCAGAGAGATAAGGTGCATAGAGGACAAGATGCGAATTAATACATCGAATGTGGTTTAGCGTTGTCTGTACTCTTATCGACAACGATATGGGTCATCACAGTGGTCAAAATGTTGTGGACTTACGAGGAACTTTCGCAGAATTTCACTCAAGTCTGTTGGACTTACTGTTTTGAGATCCACTGTAATTTTTCTTTTCTCACACCTATTCTCAAACTTTTTTACTTCCTCTCTTACTGTTTTCCGCTAGAGCTTTTTGCTCAATTTCATCCAGTTGCTCGTTGTTTAAGTTCGAGTTTTGACTTGAAGAAAGCTGAAAATTTTCGGACTTCTTCCGTTTTAAAATAAAATCTCCGAACGTCAAACGTTCACTACAGAACTATAAAGTGAGCAAGAGCAAACTCATCCACAAAAATTCGCGCCAGTTTTGGCATTGAAATGGTATCGTCAGGATCTTATTGGCCGAGCAAAGATGTTTGACATCGCTCTAGCCATCACACACAATCACATCACAATCAGGGCGGCAAATTCATTTTTCAGCCGGCGCATTTCCCGTTTAGCCCGCAGAAAGGCGCGTTTTACAGTGGGTAACTCAATTTGTCGGCATTTGGCCGCGCGTAGAGGTAATAATCCCTATCAACGAAGGGCGGGGGGGGGGGGGGGGTTTAGAAATTCTCTTAGTGGCTTCATGTTACTGAAACCGGAATGAGATTCCGTCTCATGGGCCACCTGGCTCGCATACATACTTTACCATTACCTACCTACCTACCACGAAGACATGCATGTATGTCTGTTCATCCTTATTTTTTTTTTATAGCTTTGAAAAAATCCAGCAACAAACAGCCTAGCGGGAAGAAGAAAAAGAACATTAAGAAGATGAAGAATAGCTCACGGGAAAATTTAGGTAACTCATTTTACGCTGGCAGATTTTGGGACAATGTATATGAAACAAACAGTAATTAACCTAAGATAGTACAGTTTAAAATACCAAGTGGCTGGAGGCTTAAGCAGTAATTTTTAACCATGAATATGCAATAGAAGATTGTATCGTTACCAGAATGTTAAGCCGTTAAGTAGTTAGATTCATGCAGTGTGAGTACTAGGATTTGGAACTTTGATGCAGGCAGAAACATTTTACGACACTGAGCTGCGCAAAAAAGCCAAATCTTTTTACGTGATCATGAATTTTAATTAATTGCTACTTACACTGCTTACAAAACAATATTAATGTAGTTACTTACACTACTTACAAAGATTACTTACGCCACTTACGATACTAACAGTTTCTCTATACAATACGCATACTCACGCTACTAACAATACTAATACTTACACTGCTTACAATACAACATAATCAGATTACTTGCGCTACTTACAATTCTAGCACAGCAAGATCATACCAGTTTACTTCTGTCAGTAATGTAAATTCGGAATTGCGAATTACAGAAAGTATGCATGGTATATATGCGCCTTGTTTCTCAGTCCGGGATCGTTATCAGATTTGATAACCATGTGACGTCACAACATGGCGGCCATTTCAAAAACCGGCAATTTTCGTATTCACTTCGCTTTGCTCGTTATTTGTTCGATTACACTCGGGTAATTTACCCATAATTCTATTCGATAATTACTAGAAAAGAAGGAGCCTCACGTGTTTTGAAGATGGCGGTTGAAGACCAGCGTAAACGATGTAAAATGCTACTCGTAAAGTGAAACAGCGCTTGCAATTTTGCATCCAAACCAGGTATGTTTTTCATTTTGTCATTAGATTTAAGTTACTTGGAGATTTTTGCGGAAATCACAAAAAATATGTCGTTAATCTTCACGCCATATTCTTGGGATTTAACGTGTTTTTAGTGTTGTGCACGATCTGTGAAAAAAGTGCACGGGGGTATTTTGATTTGCGATGTGTTGTTCGTAACGGCGGCCATATTTACAGCTGCAATTGATGTGTTCCTAGGTACTGAGATGGCGGATGCTGGTACCCATAGAATCAAAATAGCAAATTTATGTCGATTTTGTGGATATAGCTTGGTGATTACATAGGGTAGGTTTATTGTTGTCGAGTTTTGCAGCATAAAATTTTCGTTCCTTTTAAACACGCACCATTCAACTTTAAGAATTACTGGTGGAAAAATCAAGGAGTACGTAAAAGTAACTTACATAAATCATCTAAGCCCCTTCAGAAAAAATTATAGCTCTTAGTGAGTCGCTCGATTCATGGTACGGCAGTCCAGGTGGTCGGGAAACCACTTGCGAATCTAACATTAGTTGTTTATTTTCTTTTGAAGGGTTACCATGAGTTCAAAATCAAGGGGCCAGAAGGAACTCCTTTTCATGTCCTTCCTGAAAATTGGAAACAAAGACCCGTTCGCACTTCGTTGTGTTTTGCCAGAAATTAGAGAAATACCCGAGACACTTCTAGACGTGCCACAGTCTGGTATCCAAGAGCGCTAAGAAAAATTACACTTTGAGAGAAGTTGCTGGAAGACAGATAGGCCGGGTGCAATACTTCTTAAACAGGGAACTAAGACACCTTTCGGACTGCGGGAAAATCGGGAATCACATTAAAGGGTAAGTTGCCTATATTTTAGAGTCAATTTCAACAACTCGCGGTCCTGAAATATTTTCCGGAAATGCCGGCTAAACTAGGTCAGTTTTCTGGCACACCAGTCGTTATATAATGAAGCTTATTGTTGGATTTAGCGAGTGAACTATGGTACGAAAACATATTACTTGAATCATAGTTTCTTTTATATGAATCGGTCATTAAAAGCGTTTTTCCATATCACCGAATGCACAACAATAGACTACTGATCTACAACTAAAACAATTTTTTCCGGAAATGCCAAGACTTCCAAGTTTACTGTCACATCTCACAACATAAAGTGTTGCATGTACCCACCCATTCCACTGAACGGAGGTGTATCACGAATTAAAGTAAATATACCTGCTATATTTTTGCTGTTGTACCAGAACCATATCAGGCGAGCCCACAACGACAAAGAGAACTCCAGTGCATCAAAGATGGAAACGAAATGTACAATACGGCAGAGGGGATTGAATTAGCAATCGCAGAAATGGAATTAGACGAGGGATGGGATATGGCCATCGAGGTAAGCTATTCTATCTTCAGTACATCTGGACAGAGAGTCGACAGAGGGAGGGTCGCGAATTGTTTCGATACTGTTAGTGATGAATCATAGTAGGAGATGTTTCGGTCCTAACCACGCTTCGCTCATGCAAATTGAACGAACTTCAGTTGCAGCTCTCTGCTTGGAATATAGAAGCAACTTGTTCAGTGTCAATTTGTGAACTCAAGATGTATTTACTGTTAGTGTTTCGTTTATATTTTATACAGACTGTTGAACAGCCAGCTTCGCCAACTATCAAGAAAATGAAGCCTGAGTGAAAATAGAAGCTATCATATTAGTATCAATAAACAACGCTTTTGTGAACAGAATACCTGTTGTCTACCTTCGTGTGTTTTAACTTGGAACAAATATTATACGGTGTCTATCTGAAAATGAAACTTTTCGCAGTAGCTTTTGGACAAAGACAGTTTTCTTCCATACATCTCTGTTTCTATTCCATAATCCAGTAACCTATTGTGAAGCAAACATACAATTAATTAAATGAAATTGTGTTGTGATGTTGTGAAAAAAGTAACTCCTTTCATCGCAGCGCCCCGTCGACTGCCATATTGAATTATACACTGTTGCTACCAAATAATGTCACGTGAACGAAAACTTGTGCAGCGATTGGTTGATGGTTTGTTTTGGTCGAGGTTATCAAATCTGATAACGATCCCGGACTGTCTTTTCCTTTCATTTTTATTTTCGTTTTCAGGGGACTAGGGTCAAGCTGTCAAGAGATTACAAAAGAGGCAACAGACGATTTTAGTTGTATTTTTTTCCATTTCATAGATATGTTTTAAATACAGTAAGAAATCATTTAGTTTTGGAGAACATTTTTCCTGTCTACATAGCGAAATGTAATATTTAGCATTTAAGCAACAGAAGTTAATTTGGAGTTTATGTTTAGAGCTATCCGGCCTTAGACCCAGTGCTGTATCAGGCTCTAAGGGTGTCTCTTTGGCAATGACTTGGCAACACTGTAGCCATACTTTAAAATTGGTCCAAAAATATTGAGGTTTTGGGCAAGCCCAAAAAAAATGTGCAAGTTTCTCTGTTTCTCTTTCGCAGAAAGTGCATTTCTTGCTATCGGCGAGACCAATTTTTTCCAAGATGTTGTGTGCTGATATTCTTCTATGAAGAAATTTAAAATTGAAAGTTATAAGTTTTGTGCTCTTTGTTTATTGAAAAGCCATTTGGTAAACCTCTTTCCAGTTGAGCTCTTGTTTTGTTATGAGAGTGACGTCTTCCTGCCACTTTTGTTAACTTTGGTTGGGTGGTTCACCTTTTTCTGATACAAGTTTCTTATCTACTAGTCTACTAGGTTTTTTGCTTTTTAAAAATTTTGACAAGAAACTTTCATGTTCAATCGAGGTTCTGATATTATGGGATATATATCTTTGAAGAAGTTCTATTGAAGAAATTATTCCAAGAAAGGTTAAAGGTCGGGCTGTCAGGTCGTGTATAGTTTGGAAAGCAGTGAGCGAGAGAAACTTTCCGGAGTCATCCATTAAATGTTCTACTTTTGTTATTCCTTTGAAGAACCATTCTTTAATAAACACTAGTCTATTCCCAACTCTTATAAGTGAATTATACCATAAGGGCGATGACCGAAAGTGATAATCTGATACAATCTTTTCTTCATAATTTGCGTCTGGCCAGATTTCAAGAATTTCTTTGAAAAAAGGATCTGATACTTTAATAATGTTACGACTGTCTTTTACGTTTAGATTTCCAGTTAGTGTTACTTCACCTCCATATTTTTCAAGTTCTGAGTCAAAAATCTTTTCCAGCTTCCACAGTTTTCCTTATTTAGATACTTCTTTATCTAAGTGGCTTTGAGAGATCTATTAAAGGAAGCTATATCAATCATTTTAAGTCCCCCTTCTGAGTGATCATTAATCATTACCTTTCTTTTTATTTTGTCGCCCATCGCCAGAAATTCGAGACATTTGAGCCCGCGGATTTAACAGCGGCAATTTGTTAAAAAATAAACAAAATGGCCGTCGCGAAAAGAAAGCATTCGGCGGTCGAAAATAAATTTGATGCAGTCACTTGCAAGAACTCCAGGTAAGAAATGTTCACTATTACTTGCTTTAGCTCTCTCCATTTCAACAATGCCTTGTGCGGTATTTTTGAACCTAGGTACGTTCCGGCTCTCTGTTTAAAAATATAGTGCATTGACGACGTATTTTCCAAAATGTTTAGTTGAAAATTCGCTTTCAACTCTTCTCGCCGCGTATAATTTTCAGACATGGCAATACACAAAGAGAAGGAACAATTTCCCTCGAAAAAATCAAAATTCCCCCAGAACAAAGTGGTAAAAACCGCTGGGAAAAACAATGACTATGGGCTCATATACGGCCGATGAGAAGCAAAAGTGAAGCATACACAAAGTAAATTTGTATTTAGTGGTTAAACCACTGATCTTAAATATCATATTAACGTAAAAGTAGAGAAAAATATCTTTCAAGTGATGTCTTTTGGAGCAAAATTGGAGCATGGACGGCCGAAATATCGTAGTTCAAAGATAGGGAGTTTTGGGATTTTACCGTGGATTGCCATGCGATATTCACCGAAGGCGTTTTCTGCGTGGTTTTCAAAAGTAAAAAGGAAACATCGAAATTAGTCGTATGGAGCTGTGAGACCCAAGGTGAGTTATTTTAACATACATATTTTTCATTCCTGTATACACATTTTTACGATCGCATTCGGTTTGACGATTATCGTTGGTTATAAACTATGAGTTTTGATTCTGTCGATAATTCTCCCTCTACGCCTTGTAATTTTTCGAGTGAAAACATCTCGCAGAAAACCTTCGAAAGGAAACATAAAATTGTAAGTCTCCTCTTTCATTTGTGCACGATGTGTTTTGTGATAGACCAGTCTATCGTGTCTGGCATGCACATTTTTACATTTGCTAATTCTTCAAGAAATATTCCATTAAACATCTCATTCTTCATACATTTTCTTTGTACATTTGGCGTTCGATTTCTTCGCTGCAAGGTTACAGATACCGCTGGATTTTGCATTCGCAGGTTCAAATGTCACCGATTTCTGGCGATGCTTTGTCATTCCATAAGAAGTTATAAAACATTGCATTTATCTCCTTTATTGCTGTATGATTTGTTTGAAGAGGAGAAAAAATATATACCAGTTGCGAAGCTATGAGGCTTTTTAAAACAGTAATTTTACCTAAAAGGCCAAGTCTGCGAAGTTCCTAGCATCCCAGAATCGATTTAATTTTCTCTATTTTATCTTTGTAATTCAAAGATATAGTTACATCAGGGTCTGTTGACAATCATACCCCTAACGCTCTGACTTTGGTTTTTTTTGGCCATTGGAAGTCTTTTTCAGGACAAAGTTTAAAATCCCAATCCGCAATTGCACCGATCCACAAAGCTTCTGTCTTTTTACTCTTAAGTCTGAGGCCGGATATATCACCGAAATAGTCTATTATCTTCAAAGATTCTAGAAAGGATTCTTCGGAACCGTCTGAAATAAGGGTCGTATCATCTGCATATTGGCTAAGTTTAATTTCTTTGTCCTTTACAATTATGCCACGAATTTCTTTTTTTTGGCGAATTGCATTAGCGAGTACTTTTACAGAGAGAATGAATAGATACGGTGACAGAGGGTAACCTTGCCTCACTTCCCGGTCGAGCTCAAAGAAATTACTTGTCCATCCATTGTTTAAAATACAGCTTTCGCTATTGCAGTAAAATACTTTTAACCAGTTCAGCAATGATGGGTCGAAACCAAAGTATTCGAAGGTTTTACAAATAAAGGGCCACTCTAGGGTATCAAAGGCTTTTTCAAAATCAAGGAAAAGGGGCAGTCCCGGCATGTTGTTTGCTTTTGAAAATTGATGACGCTGTCTATTAAACGAATGTTTTCTCCGATAAATCTGTCTCTAATGTAGCCTGTTTGATCGTCAGAAACAAGTTTTGGCAGGAAAGTTTTGATGCGGCTTGCAATAGCTTTTGTTGCAATTTTGTAATCGCAATTCAAAAGCGTTTAAGGTCGCCAGTTCTTTATTGAATTAAGGCTAGCATCCTTTTTTGGTATGAGCTTAATAATGCCCCTCCTTTGTGATATTGAGAGCTTTCCAATTTAGTAGGAATAATTAAAAGAGTGTATCAAAGTTTCAGCGATGTCATTTCAAAACACTTTGTAGAATTCGCGGGGAGGCCATCGGTTCCTGGGGATTTATCTGCCACCATGCTTTTCAGCGCTTTTAAACATTCATTCTTCCTTAATTCACCCTCACAGAGAGATTGTTCATCGTTATTTAAAACCTTTTTGTTTTCTTGCTGTGGAAAGAAGTACGCCCCTTCTTGGATGTCAGTAGCTACTTTAGAGCTGTAAAGATTTTGGCAAAACGATTCACATTCTTTTAAGATCTCTTAGTCTGTACAAATCAGGTCGTTGTCATTGACTTTGAGCTGGGTCATTGTTCCTTGTTTACAATGTCTCTTTTCCAGATTGAGAAAGTGCTTGGTATTTTTGTCACCTTCATTGTCCCATTGAGATTTAGATCTTAAAATTGCTACTTTTGTCCTGCTGTATTCTATTGTTGCCGCCAGTTCGCGTTTCTTTGTATCAAGGTCCGACCACACTTGTTCTCGTCGAGTTTCGTCGCCATTAAATTCAGAAAGACGTTTTTCAAGAGTTACGATTACTTGTTCTATTTCCTCCTCTTTTTTCGTTAGTTTCTTTTTCTTAGAAGTTCCATATTTCAAAGACTCCTCTCTCACTTTCAATTTAACCGTTTCCCATAGTAAATTAGGGTTAACAGTATCATCTTGCGCGTATTCAACCTTGGTTTGTTTTATGATTGATTTTATCTGATTAACATACTCAATGTCATTTAAAAAAGAGGTGTTAAGCTTCCAAAAGCCCCGCCCTCTATTGTTAGAATGCAGTGAGATTTGTAATGTAATCATGGAATGATCCGTTTTGTATCCTGGTGATATGTCCGCACAGACGGTGTTACAAAGTGTAATCTGATTTACTAGGAAAAAGTCGAGCCTACAGTGAACTTCAGGTTTATTTTGTCGCCACGTGAATCTGGAACTCTCAGGGTTTAAAACTCTCCGTGCATCTATTAAATCCAGGTTTATAGAGAAATTGTTTATAACTTCCAGCCATTTTTTATGGGATATGGCAAGACCACCTTTTTTGTCCTTGTCAACATTCAGTACTAGGTTAAAGTCTCCAACAATTATCTCCTCGCATTTAAAGTCGAGTAGCTGATTAAAAACAGAGGTGAAGAAATTTGGATCATCTTCGTTTGGAGCGTATATATTAACTAAGGTTATGTGTTTTCCATTTGTAATCAGGTCACATATTATGAATCGTCCCTTGGGATCGGCGTAAGCTTTCAAGAGCTGAAAACTGAACTTATTGTTAAAAAGTAATGCTACACCTGCTTTGTTACTAGAAAACAGCTGAATAATGCCTGGTAACCTCATTCAGCTCTCCAATCATGTATATTGTCTTCCGTACAATGGGCTTCTTGGATAAAATATACCGACATTTTTTTACATTTGAGCCAGTTGAAAATTCCACGTCTCTTAAACTTGTACCCTAGTCCCCGAGTATTAATCGATCCTATTCTGAGATCCATTTTTCTCATATATTTTGTTAAAAATAATTTGATCGAAGGCGCTCAATTGCATTGCTGAAAAAAATCTTGAAAGTGTAAGCTGGCAAAACAAATAAAAAATTCGAAAATTTACATATCTACACATAAACACACTTAAAATCAATAATATTAGAAGACTGCTGATGGAATACGGTGTATTCGTTACCTTGTTCGTGTTTTTCATTTTAGAGCCGCCTAATATTAGTTCTAGATGTAGCGGAGGCCGAATCTATCAGGCTTAATAATAATAACAAATAAATAGAAACTATGTATGGACAAATTATGCTTACAGTTCAAGTTCTTTACTCAAAGGCCAAAAATTACCTCGGACGAACAGCTTGTCGGGCTATGCCTTGTGAAATGAAGCCGGAATGTTGTTTCTTCTGGCCTTCTTAAAGGTATCCATTTGTGCTCTCCGCCGCTCCACGATCTCAAAGGGCAGATCTTGATACATCTTAAAACTGGTTTCTCGCAATCGGGGACCTTAAGCGAGCATGCTTTGACAGTCCTTAAATCTCAGAGATCTTGCTAGAATAGGCCGCGGTTTCCCTTCTTTCTTCTTACCAAGGCGGTGGACCCGTTGGATTTCTACCGAGGCAGCATTAACATAGCCAAGATCCCTTTCGAGGAAAGAACGTAGCACCAATTCGGTATATTCTCTGCTCGCGTCGTCCTCTGGAATGTTTTCGAATTTCAAATTTTCACGCCTAGAGTAAGCTTCAAGATACAGGTGTTGGTCTTCTACTTCTTTAATTCTGGTTCCAAGCCAAAAATTTGCACACTTCCTTCAAGTTTCAAAAGAGTCGCTTGAAAATCTTTCATTGATTTTTCAATACTGTCCAGTGTTACAAAATGTAATCTGATTTACTAGAAAAAAGTCGAGCCTACAGTGAACTTCAGGTTTCTTTTGTCGCCACGTGAATCGGGAACTCTCAGGGTTTAAAACTCTCCATGCATCTATTAAATCCAGGTTTATAGAGAAATCGTTTATAACTTCCAGCCATTTTTTATGGGCTCTGGCAAGACCACCTTTTTTGTCCTTGTCAACATTTTGTCCCAGTCAACATTCATTCGCAAGCTTTAATGTCATCAACATCGCGTCTTGTGGTAGCGTGACAGCTCTCTAAATTTGCACACGTCCTTCAAGTTTCAAGAGAGTCGCTTGCACATCTTTCATTGATTTCTCAATACTGTCCAGTTTGTCTAGCTTCTTTAAAATGTTTTGAAGTGTGTCGCTAAACTCTTCGGTCATATTCAAGGCTGGTAAACTTACGTCTTCTTCTGTGTCTAGCTCGCTTACTTCATGGACACGAACAGCGTGCTCGCCGCTTTTCAAGTTTTTGGTTTCTGGAGAAGCGTTCGATATCGAAGATTCGTCTGACGAAGACACTCTAATTTTTCGTTTGTTCGGTGTTTCTTCAAGAGTTTTGGCCATTAAAATTTCACAGAGCAACTGAGTTTAAGGCGGCTTAAGAAAACTCACTCCGCCATTGCTCCTCAGTCTTCTTCGTTGTCAAATAAAGCCAAATCTTCCAGGAAGAATACCCAGACTGATGTGATAAGCTAGGCCGTTTGCAGAGAATTACTACTTAAGAAATAGAAAACATGTACCATGTTTCTATCGAGTTTTAGTAGAATTCCACCGGTAAACTAATGCAAATGCTGTCAGCTGATTGGCTGAGCCGTTAAACGCTATCAGCGATTAGTGTGCAGTGGCTGGAGGTAGCCTAGGAAATGACGTTTCTTTTCGTTTTACCAAAGTTTTGGAGGAAAATTTTGATGCAAAGAGATTTTTAAATTCCGGAGAAGTCTAAACGAAGGACATTTACGGTTTCTTGCCTTTGAAAAAAGTTGAAATTATTGAAAAAACTGAGTCGCACGCGCTCACAAGTTCAATTTTGAATGACAATTCAATCCGAGCGATCTTTTTCAGGCAAAGTTTAGTAATACGTCAAGAAATAATTGGACACCGTTATTTGAAGTAAATTATAGTAAGAATTCTACTAAAACAATTAGATTATGCACTCTCGATATCTATGAGAAGATGGGGGATTCGGCCTTCGGCCTCATCAACTATCACCTTTTAGAAATCTCGAGCCCATAATCTAATTGTTATTAGTAGAATTCTACTAGTATACTAATGCAAATGCTGTAATCTGATTGGCTGAGCCATTGCACACTATCAGCCATTAGTGTGCAGTGGCTGGAGGTCGTCTACGAAATGGCGACGTTTTAATCGTTGTTATTTTATCGAGTTTCAAGTACACTTTCAAATCAAATTGCAAATATAATAAAAATAACGCAACGTTGATATTTGTTACAATGGCCCAATACTGGAATATATTCTTAACCACCAACATAAACAAGTCTAACACTTGAACAAAAAATGCCTAAAGAGATTTAGTTCAGAACTGCTATGAAAAAAGATATTTCATCCAATTCGCAATTCTGATTGTTTGTTAATTCTCTGTCTATAATTTTTCGACTCGGCTTGCTTTGTTATTCGCCTGATGATATCCTTGCAATAAAGATGGCATATTGCGTTACAGCACGTATCTTCTCTCCTGCATATTAATTATCTATATATTAGATCTATGATGCACCTTTTTCAAATTAGTATTTCTCCCGTATTATTTATAGTTGTCAGATGGCAAACGTTTTCAAATTGCTTGTCTGATTATGTACGCATTGCGTATATATTTTATATGAGTTGTAACCTCCTGCGTATGAGTATAGGCTACTTGGAGCCTCTTGGGTCACGCAAGAAAGGCTTGCGTTACACCTTGTCCAAATTTGGTGACTGAGTCACAAAAGTATGCAAAATCACGCGATTTCTGGGAAAAAATGAGTCGCATTTGGTATGTTGTTTTGCAAAAAAACTCTTTACGTGCTGGTGAAAACGGCTGCCTTTAGCTAGGGCTTCGTACGAGCCAAAAGTGCACAAAATACTGTTGTTAAACAGTATTTTGTTCTAATCACGTGCATTATGTCATCGGCTCACGTTACAATTTTCGGTAGCTGGAAGCGACGTTTATTACACACACCTGGAACAATGCTGGTATGTTAAAATCCACAATCAGAAACTGATCAAAATGTTTACATACAGGTAAAAAGTACAAAATAATGTTCAATACATATATCCGATGTTTTGTTACTTATCCACAGGCTGCACAAACTCAGTATCTGACTGCTGATTCATATGGGAAATTCCCTTTAGTCCTAAATAAACTAAAATAAAACATAGAAATAAACTTCACTTACCTGAACATAGGGTGTTCTTTGTGTCTTCTATACATTTTGGGCGCAAATTGCGTCTATTTTTGACGGGTTTGTGGCTTGCGGTTTTACTTCTTTTGTTCAATTTGTTTTGTTTCTTTAATTCCTTGGTGGTAGTTCCTCCTCATAACTGATTCATTCATAGGTGACGCCGTCCTACAAATCGCTTCCGCATCAAAAAGCAACGTACAGAATCGCCACTGACTACAAGTATTCCTTCTTTTCGCTTAGCTAGTCCCGAAGGGCGTGATCGTAAATAAACATCGAGGAAAAAATGCCCGCGCGAATTTTTTTTCCTCGAGGTTTTCTTTCGCGTCACTCGCGACGGATCAAACGGAAGAGGAACAGCTTGTAGTTTAAATTGCCTTTTAACAAAGCACCACTGCCATAAGGCCAGAAAAATTTTACCATCGCATCAGCCGTCATCACGACAACCGTATTGCGCTGAGAATTTCAAATTATATTCGGTTTTCTGCGATCCTGCTATGCAGTCGGCTTTTTCGGCGAGTTCACAGTTACGCTCCAACGGCCATTTGGAATTACATTATGCCCCTTGTTTCGTCACTATGGATTGCATTTCAAAGGCTAAGCTAGGTTTGCTGGGAAGAGAACTAAACTGACACAAATTTTTGCCATAATCCGGCCACTCAGTTAAGTGGGCGTTTATTGTAAGATCATCTCAAGTTACAATAGAACTGGAAGTGAGTACCTTTTTCCAGCAAAGGTGAGGGCAAACACGCCTTACGTGACACTTCGTCTGTCATAATGTACCACCGGTAATGCTCCAAAAAAGGAGGGGTAAAGTGGATGGGAAGAAACTTGCCCTGCACCGAAGCTTCTAGGAAAGAGGTCTGCAACCCAATGCTCAAATGCTTAAATCTAAATCTATTCGAGTCCCGGGTGTGACTCTATCCGGGAAACTAATCACGGGGCAGGTAGCATAAAATTATTTATTCTTTTTTGACACGGTAAAAAAACATCAGGACCTATAAGAAATCTGCATAATACTTATTTACATTACTTATTTTGCATACTTGCAGTAGATTTGAATTACATTAATCAATTAAAACATACTAACGATAAATAAGAACTATATAAGGAAAGAGGTGATAATAAATTACAATATAAATTAAATTATATTATAATAATGTTATAAGAATTTCAATTATAAATAACAAACACTCCTACATTTATAGAGGATATTACATGGCCGCGTGGGCTTCTTTCTCTCTCTCTCTTATCTTTAGGCACCTTGACCATCAAACTTGATACTACTGGTGGTAATAAACTACGAGATCGCATGAAAAGACATGCAACAATAGGATTGGATTGTTTCCCTCTCTCTACACTAGAAGAACTACAACGCTTTTGCTGTTATTTAAGAGCCCAACTTAATGCAGAGATTAAAGAGAAAAATGCAGGCAGTTTAATACTGACAGTTCATTGCCGTACTCTGGAGATTCTTGAACGGCTGTGGGAAGATTATTGCTCAGGTCGCCTAAACACAGTAGCCGAGGAGTGTTTTCTTTCAGACGACGAGAGAACAAAGAAAAAAGAGGAGATGGGAGAACAGAGTAAAGATGATGCGGATATCGTCGGTTTAAAAACAACTATCTCGGAGACGGAATACTTGAGGTGCAAAACGTTTTTAACAGAAATTTCTGGTAAGCTGAGTTCCCAGGGTGCAATTTCCCACTTACGTCCGGGGTGAACCTCATCCTTGAGGAGTCAATAATGTAAACAAGATTAAAATGCCAAAATGAACAGACTTTTAATTGTCATCTAGATGTACATGTTCAGTTAATAAGTCAAATTATTCTTGCATTTTGATTGATTCTTACTTATGAAAAATTGGAGAACAGACGTATAGGTGACGTCATTACCTTTTTTGTTTCTTTATTATATAAAAGAGATAGACTTCATGTTGCCATGCGTCTGTTTAGTAATCGATCATAGAAGACGTACGTCCAACTTCGGCCTAGGCCGGTCCATATAGCGAATAAACTGTGCCCTTGATCTCGAGTACAGTTTGTGCCTAGCAAATAACAAGTATGTACATGTACTTTGCTTTAAACAGGTCTCACAAGTTTAACAGACGAAGAAAATGTTGCCATGGAAAAGATAACGTACAAGAACATTCTTTTGAAGTTCTATGTGCTGCTCCTGGAAAAGCTTGATCCAAACGAAGTTTCCCATCAATTGCTGACGGCTGGTGTATTGACCTCTGATGATAAAGAGAAAATAGAAGAAAATCCCTCACAAAAAGAAAAGAGTGCAGAGCTGTTGATGATATTAGCCACGAAAGGACCGAGAGCATATGAGGAATTCGTGAAAACCTTGGAAAAGGATCAGTGTTCTTTGGCTTGTCAGCTCTTAAAGGAAGGTATGTAGTTTGCACGCTAACATGAAGTTGTCTCGGTGTCAAATTTTCAAGTATGTAATGTGGAGACATTGTGTATACATCAATACAAATATTATAATTTCTAAAATGTCCAAATATTTTGACTGTAGAAATTAAACAACTGTAAAATTACGTGTGCCCAGCTATCTCGATGTTTGTCATATGTTCTTATTAATCTCTCCGTGGCATGGCCAGAAATTCCGGACATCGAGTACACACAAGGGTGATGAGGGTTCTGGCACAGCAGTGATCAAGGGGGAAGAGAACGGGCAAAATAAACCTCCCACGCTTAACTTCCCTCACAAGTATCGGGAAGTTAAGTGTCGGAGGCTTATTTTGCCCGTTCTCTTCCTCCTTGATCACTGCTGTGTCCAGAACCCTCATCACCCTTGTGTGTGTCACGCAAACAGTACAGCAGTAAAACAAAAAATTGGCTGACATCGCGGGTCCAGCGAAGCTGTAATGTCTGTAATCAATATGCACGGATGTGCCCCTTCACTAGTATATACAAAAATGTGCCAGAAATATTTTCGTATTGAAGAAGCATATGCACTGTATATACGCCGAGATGGCTGCAGCGCAACTTTCCGTGGCCATTCAAAGCCTCCCTCCAGAGCTTCGCGAGATGATTCTCAAGGAGCACATCGCGATAAAAATCAAGGAAAAAAGGGAAATGGGGTGGGGCAAGGTCCACGAGAATATTTCAAAACTACCTTTCTGCGAATTCAAGCAGCAAATTGTGCGAATGGTAATTTGCTTTGAATATCCGGACTGCTATTTCGAGAATTGTTGTTTCCCCTGTTTCGAAAGGGAGGGAACTATTCATAAACCCTCGGTAAGGCTGCCGAAGGAGCCAAAACTTCTCATAGAAGCCGACCCCGATTACAAGAATTTTTTGGAAATATGCTCCTGGAACGGTTACGATTGGCACGAGTGGTTCCTTTTTGGCGCGGAGCGTTAGCGAAAAACTTCAGCATCCGCCTCAACCATCGCAACGACGACCTCGCGCGAAACATCGCGAGCCTCTTTTTGCCACTCAGGTGTGAAATATTCATTCACAAGAAGCGCGACCAAGTGGAAGCAGACAATCATGTTTTTATAACATGCAAACAAAACCGTTTGTTTCTAAAACTTAGTTCGAAGCGGGAGGGTTCGTGATTTTTTTTATCATTTCTGCTTCAAGTTTGCCGCGGATGTCTTTCTCCATTTTCTTGACATCAACCTCGGTAATCCCTCTCTTTGATGGCTGGCGAAGCATCTTTGCCCGGACCTGATCTTTCAGAAAGTTATACTGTTGAAACTCGGAAAGGATGGTGTCAAACTCATGAGAAGACACTTCGTTGTTGTTCAAAGCGTTGGAGAGCAGTCTGTTGACGTTATCCCGCTTGACAACGGCGAGCGTGGTAATCTCTTGATGTTTCTTGATCTTCGACTCGAGTTTTTTGCTGGCGATTATCAGCTCCGACGAAACGAGAGCGAAGCACCCACCAGCGCCGCCAAGAGGAACGGTTGCCGGCAGGCCAACCACAGACAGAGCGGAGCCAAAACTTGCGCTGGAAAACGCTGCCGAGAGAACGCTGGAGCCGGCACCACTCCAATTAACGAACATTCTCGCGCGTTCGTATATTTTTGCAACGAGGCGATAGTGGCTGACCTCGCGGGCCAAAGTGTTGGAAATCTCGTTGATCTTCTGCAAGCGGAAATTTTGAGAAGGCTCCGCCAGCACCAGATATAGAGGGTCGGCAGGCGGCACGCTCGGAGGCCACAGATTTGCCGAAGACATTGCGTATATATAGAAATTTAATTTAACTCTAATTCAAAAAGAAGCGGAAAGCCCTTGAAATCAAAGAGTTCGCCATTTTCATCTTTCACGCTAATGGTGATACTATTCATGCACTCGTCGGTAGAGCAGTCACGCAAAACCTGTTGCGGTGAAGCCTGGTAGCTTACATTTTCGTAAGGTTTCCCTTTCACATCAAACAGGGCTAATACATCTGACCTCTTAGTTGCCATTGAATAGATTCCGTTCCGTGTCGATCAAATCGCAATGAATGAAATATGTCGTTGGAGATCTAAGCCTTTTTACGAAGGTTATAAACTGCAGCTTTCGCCCAATACCAAGCAAACCGGCTAAATCGCGATCAAGTTCTATCGGTCTTAACCCAGAATTTTTGATTACAAGCTGGCCAAGAGGTTGGTTCATTGCTGTTTCCAACTTATAGCTATATTTGGCGAACAGATTGTCTATTTCTCTTTCAATTCTTTCTAAACTGTAATGCCCTGGGAGTAATTTACCAACTGACAAAGCTATATCTTTGCCTTTATCCCCCAAGGTGGCCGAACCTTCTCTTTTCAAAGTGTCCCAGCTGTTGTACATACTGCAAGAAATGAGTTTCATGAAATGTACTTTCGGTATCGGCTCTTCAAAATAGATAGTCTCTCCGTTCTGTTGTGCGACAACAGTGAGAACAACCATTTTATATTTAACAAACAAAATTGTGTTCAAATACAATGCCGAATGTGTGGAAAAATCCCGTGCTTGTTATGGAAGCGGCAGTCGCCAAGGAAAAGGCCTGGAAAAACTTTTTAAACCACTTTCCAAAAGCTGACAAAAGCCGGTTCATTTCGCAAGAAAGCATCGACGAGAAAAACCATGCAACCGCCGAGGTGTTTTTCAAAGAAAGCCAAGGCTCGTTACAAAGCGTCTTCGGCTCAGACAGAAAATACTGGAGCGCGGAAATGAAAGAAGCGCTCGGTTTGGGCGACAGCGGAGGTTTTCCTTATCAACTGATGCCGCTTGGCTCAAAAGTTTCCCTGCCCATCCCTGCGGTACCTTTCGAAGGCAAAGCGCCAAGCTTGAAAAAAATATTCAACGCCCCAATCCAAATCTACGTCACGCCTGACCAATATTTCACAACAAAACTCCGAGAAATATTCCAAAAAACCGAACTCAAGCACACTTCTGGAACCGAAGCAAAACACTGGCTAGGAGGGCCTGACATGAAATATTGGCCGCAGCAGCTAAACTTCGCGGTTTTCTGCGCTACACAGGGGTGCGGCGTTTCTCGCGAAATCTTCGACAACGGGATGAATCTCCCTCCGCAGATAAGAGCTTTCTACAAATTCCACGTGTATTTCACGGTCAGACGGATTTTGTTCCAGCTGGGAGGTGTTCAGAACATAAGCGCTTTGCCCGGAGACCCGACGTTCAGTCAAATGAACAATCATTATGACGTTGCGTCGTACAAAAGGATATGCGCCGAGTTCGGCATCGACTCCTCGAGCGATTTCCGCTTCACTGACAGGGAAAACCACGGTCTCGGGGTATTGTACATTTTACCTCATGGGGAAAGCCCAACAAAAACGGCTTACAAGTACCCCGGGTGGAACAAGTTTAGCGACGAAGGTGGAAAAGAAATTAAGGGGAACCTCATTGATTTCATACGGACGGATGCCTTTGGAGACACACAGGCCGACTGGTTCGCCCCCAATACCGCAAATGGTTTGACCCAGGTTGGCTTGTCGAGAATAAACCAGTCAATCGAGGCTTTCGTTTACTGCGTCCTGGGCGCACAAGTCAACGTCCGAAGCAGCATTCTTGGTTCTGGTGGCCGCGCGAAAGAAGCCCAGAGCGAGTTCCTGGTGCTGATGGAAGACGCGATCAGACAGCCCGACCTGGCCGAGAGAGTGCAAAGGTACCAGCTCGCGGTGGATCAAGCGAAGGTCAGGCTCAATCTCGGCGTAGCCCCCAAGGCCTGGCTCATGCCCGCGCGAATGATAATCAACACCGCAAGCACGGTCGGTTACAGCAACAAGCTGAAACAGGCGGTCTCCGGGATGAAACTGGGGGTGAACAACGAGGTAAATCCTGACACAAAAAACGCTGGGCTCAAACTCATGGCAGGCGGCCCGTCAAAGATTAACCCGCCCAACAGCCATCCGTCCAACCCGATACACAAAGCCGCAACAGCCGGATCAAGGAAACCGGCTTCGTCCGAAACTCAACAAGCGCAGCCAACGACGCAAAAAATAGAGCCCGAGGCTCCACATAAAACGTCACAACACGAAATTAACCAAACAGCTGTCATTGTCGGTGTAGTTGGATTATCGGCGTTGCTGTTCATGGCTTGGCGGTAAGTTAACGCCGCTTCTTAAGAAATTGTTCTCACAAAAAGGCCACCACGGCAAGAATAATCAGCCAGGTGTGCTCTGCCAGAAAACCGACGACTTGGCCGGCGGCTTTGAAAAGAAAGCTCACAATCGCCCCGAGGAGCCCGGGCAGCAGGGAAGCGAATTTTTTGCTGAGCTCTTTTAACCCGTTTCCCAAAGCCTTACCGGTGGCTTTCAAACCTCTGGTGAGGACCCCGATGACAGCGCTGATTGTGGTCCCGGCGGCGAAAAATATTGCCGTCAGCGTCACCCCATATTTTTTGAAGATGTCTTTCACTCTTTCCCAAAGAGATTTCTCTTCAGTGGCCTCTCCCGATTTCTTCAAGCCGGGCATTAACTCGACGGATCTCTTTGTCACGCCACTCCACTCTTTCTTCTGTCGCATCTTTTTCGTAAGGCGCCGCATCTTTATCGTTCATAATCTCAAGATCTTTTTCCTGCGCCTTTTCCAGTTCTTCTTTATCAATTTGTAGAAGTTTCATTTCTTTTTCCACGTATTCATTTCTCGCACCAAGTATTGCTTGGAACTCTTTTTCTTCTTCGTTCAGTTTTTTTGTTTCTTGATCGATAGCTGAAATTTTTTCCTCTGCTTCTTGTTTTCGTTCGGGGGTAAAGTCTGTTTCTTCATTATCCAACAACTTTCTGAAATCAAACTTCCTTCTCTGCTCAAGTGCTTCTTTTCGTTTCTTTATTGCTTTGAGGGCTTCGCGCGCGTCTTCTTTTTCTTTTTCTGCAACATCAACCTCTTGCGAATCATCCAGCACCTGAATATCTTCCTCCAAAGCCGATGTATCTTCTACCACTTGAACACTTCCCTCATATGCGCTTCTTGCCTTTTGATGTTGTGTTTCACGACTTCCCTGTTCTCTTTTCAGTTTGTCAATTTCCTCTTGCGAACCCTCTTCATTTTCAAGAGCTTCGATCTTTTGTTGTTTCTTTTTCATGTCTTCTCTTATTTCATCCATCTTCTTTTTATTTTTTTCTTTCTGTGAAGCCTCGTATTGCTTCTCTTTGAGTTCTTTTCGTTTTTCGTATATAGTTTGTCGAACCTTCTCTTATTTGGAAGGCCCGAGAGCATCTTTTATTTCTTTTGAAAGGTTTGGATTAATCTGATCTTTTCCCGTTCTCCTGTTTTTGGTGAACAGGTCGTACGTTTTTTTGCCAGCTCCAAATATTTTGACTTGGAGCTTCCCCTTCGAGCTGTATGAAACCTCAAGCTCGCTTGAACTCATCTCTCGGAAGATATCTTTTGCAGCAACCCACGCTTGTTCACTCAGTGCCTGAGCTCCGGTGAAAGGGGTTTCAGCATAAGAAGTTTCAGACAACCCACTTTTTTCATGCTGCATTGTCTGCATTGGAATTTCTTCTTTATCATGTGGCGTGGATGAATTTTCTGGGAAGAAAGGGGTCGTTTCGTTGGCATCTCTACCTTCATCATCATCATCCAAACCGTATGGGTCGTAAGTAGGGTTTTCAACGCTTGTTCCTTCGCCTTCCGCCGCCATAGCGATATATTGCAAGCCTGTTATTTTTTAAATTAGAAAAATAATCGCCGGTGTATAATACAATGTCAGTGGTGCCAGAGAGCCTTCGCCCAACGCCCAGCGAAAAGACAGTACACGGCATGAAGGCCGAGCGCGCGGTCAAGCGAATCACCTTTACCCCCTCTGAAGCCAACCCCGGCAATACGCTGTACGTTTCCGTGCCCAAGCTGAACGAGAACGAGGTTCTGGTGCCGGGATCGCTAGCGCTTGTCTTTGACATCGACCTTTCTGGAGGACACGCCAACAACTTCCTCGTCCAGAACGTCACGCGGGCTCTCGTTGACAGGCTGGTCGTGAAGTTTGCGAGCACTATCCTGCAAGACTCGGTTGGGTACGACATATACAAAACTTTCGAAGACTTTTTTCTTTCGCAGGAAGAGCGAAACAACAGGATTCTCGAAGGGATTCAGAGCGAGGATCTATGCAAGATCCGCTCGGACGCGGGAGACAAGAAAACTTCGGGCGTCGACGCTGAAAACAAGCTGAACGAGGTATACGGAAAAAAGTACCGGATCAGGCTTGACCACCAGATCTTAACCGACCACGGCGTTTTCTACCCCCAGGCCCTTTACAACGACCTCACGTTCGAAGTAAAATTTGCTGAAGCAAAACACGTGGTCAAAGGCTCCGACACAACCCAGCTGAAATACAAACTGAAAAACATCCAGCTCGAGTACAAAATGATCCACAGCAAGACTCTGGCAGATGAGGCGCGGAGCGTTTACTCCAGCGGCAAAGAGTTCCTTTACGACCACTTGATGCATGACAAACAGCTCACCTACAAAAAAATTGGTGACACGCGGATCAACATCAAAGTCAACGCCCAAAGAAGGTTACTAAAAGCCCTCCTCCTCCTGTTTGTTGAGCCGTATACTCCTGGCGACAGAGATTCAGAAAAATTCATCTTCCCCGATCTGACGAAAGTCAGCGTCTCGGTCAACGGCTCGCCCAACATGCTTTACAACAACGGCATCGAAGGCAAGGACATGTGGAAAGAGGCCCGCAACCTGTTTGTGAAAGAAAAAAATAAAACGGAGCACATGAATATGAGAAAGTTTTACACCGAGGATAAGTTCGGGCTTGTGATTGATATGCGCTCCATGGCGGGCCAAGACATGCACGGCAGCGGCACGCGGATTGTGAACAGTACGGACGGGGTCCAGCTGGAAATCGAGCGGAAAGCCGAAGGCTCAGGCGACGTGAAATGCCATGTATTCGTAATCGCCGACTCCCAGTTCAACTTTATGGACAGACAGCTGGAATCTGTACAGTTTTAATATACATGGACCCAAGCGAGATACCCTTCAACGCTCTCATTGTGGGGCCGACCAATTCAGGCAAATCTAGGTTTGTGGTGGACCAGCTCTACGGCCCTTTCCGCGGAAAGTTCGACTACATCGTACTCATCTGCCCGACGTTCACGCACAACAAGACCTACCACCGGCTTGGCGAAAACGATCCAAGAATGGATGTGATAGTATGCGAGCAGCACTACGTGGAAAGGTGGTTGAAGCTCGTGAGATGGCTTTTCGTGGGCACCAACACACTCATAATCCTCGATGACTGCGCGGCCTCCAAAGATGTGAAAGGGCGTACAGGCGAGCTGGTGAATCTCGCCTTTTCTGCCCGGCATATGGGCATCAGCGTTTGGGCGCTGACCCAGAAGATGACCGGCATAACGGCTTCCTTCCGAGAGAACGTGGCAGCGATCGTCCTCTTTTACACCCCCTCGGCCAAGACCACGAAAGCCATCTTCGAGGACTACGCCGGTGAGATCTCCCCGGATGAGTACAAAGGATTGGTTTCAAAGCTGAAAGAGCGAAAGTTCTCTTATCTTGTTTACGCGCTTCGCCACCCCTACGGGGTAAGTTATTTTGAATAAAAAAATGGGAGCTGTATATAGCCTTGCACAATGGCTGGAGAAGAGGCCGCGTTAGCAGAAGCTATGAACCTTCTTCAAACCGAGCCCGAGCCGAGTGGGCCAGCGGGTGGCTTTGTTCCAACCGCCCCCGGACCTGACATTCCTGCTCTTCGCGAGCAGCTGGCCGTGCTGGTGTCCACAGGCAAAGCCAAAGAGGCCACCGGAGTGCAGCTAACCCACGAGCAGGTGAAGCGCCTGAGCGACAAAGAGGTAGATAAATACACCAAACGCTACGGGACGTACGTGGGCTCAGAGACAACAGAAAGCCTAATCGACAGCTTCATTTTTCTTGTATCCAAGACGGTCGGAATGTCCGTCAAAATCAAAGACATCGACGCTTACCAAAAAGAACTGAGAAACGACTACATCATAAACAAGGAGCTCTCCAATCTGGCCGGCAACCTTGCTTTGAAGTGCGGTCGGTTTCTTGCTGCGGCCAACGCGGTGTTCATCACCACTAAACATGTTGATTTTAGTCCACAGAAGCCGGAGCAGAGCCACCCTTCTCGTGATGAACACGGCTATCCGCTTGAGGGCGTTGATGAAGTACCCGGCTCAGCAACTGCAAAATAACTGGTCACTAATCATCAACAACTGCTTAGGGCTTTCTGACAAAAAAATTTTATTAATTAAACTTTTTTCATTTGCTTAGAATACACCTTCGTTTCAGAATGTCTACCGAACAAACCGAGAGCGCACCTCTGGTCGAGACCCAGACAGCACCCGCCGGCGATATCACACAGCAAGCGACAACTCCGACTGCAACCACACAACGCGTAAAAAATCCAAAGCGTGTGGCTGCTGGAAAAATGGTTGCTGAAAGAACGCGGCTGGCCCGGGAGCAACAGAAGAAAGCGGCCGAGGCTCATCACGCGGAAAATAAGGCGAAAGCCGCCACATCTGCTCCTGAGCCAGCCCCGACTACAGAAGAAGACGAAAGCCTAAAGCGCAGCGGCGGTGAAAAAAATAGCGGCCTCAGCACCACCCAATGGCTTGCTGTTGGCAGCATAGTCGTTTCACTGATCGGGATTTATTACAAGCGGGAAGAGCTCACGGCAATGGCCAAGCCCGTGTTCGACAAAATTAAAACGCCGGAGCCCGCGCCTGAGCCCGCGCATGTTGAGCCCGCTCGCGCGACACAGCGAAAAGGATTAAAAAAAATGATTTAAACTTTTGCGTGTAATGTATATCACGATGCCGAAACTTCACATTACGCACACTCTCTTCAATACAGCCGCAATTTTTGGAGTTGGGCTTGTATGGTACGACTTCAACAAAAAGGTTTATGAAAGAGTCTCCCATCTTCTCGACATAATGTGGTGTGAAACGGACCAAGAAACGGAAATAAGAAGAAGAAGAGAAAAGGAAATGCGAATAATACAAGAAGAGAAGAAAAGGGTAGAAGAAGAGATCAAAAGACTTGAAGAGAAGAAAAGGATAGAAGAAGAAGAAGAAGAAGCCGCGGGAAAGACAGATTAATTTTGTTTTAAACTTTCGTTCATTACTTATATCAAACGCACCATGTCCGACAACAAGCTTGTCAAGACCGTCATCGAGGCCGCAACTCTCACGGGATTAGCCGCGGGCATCGGCTGGGCCGCAAAAAAGGTTGTGAAAGAGAATTTCACTTCTGATCCCAGCAACAGCGTGATGAATTACGCGAAGTTCACCGCCGTCATGGCGGGAAGCATTGCGCTCAAAAAGTACCTCGAGGACCAAAAAACCCTCCCCGACAGCGTTTGAAATAATTTTTTGAACAAAAAAGTCTCTCATATATTGCACCATGGCAAGTATTGCAAGCATCGACGTTTACGAGGCTGTTTCGAGATCCGCGAGAGAAAACGAAAAGAGTTACGACGAAGCACTCAAGGAGTTTCTTGAGCTTTTCGAGCGTTCACTTCTCAACCTCGACTGGATCTCGGCAAACGTGGGCACAAAAAAAGATGCGGAGTTTTTGAAAGAGTGTCAAGAGCTAGCCGCCGAGGCGTATCAAAACGCCAAAGAAGAATACAAGAACGCCCCCAAAGGCCTTCTCGACTGGATTGCGAACAACTTGGTAATATACGAGGAAACCAGGAAGAACTTAGAGTTAACGCTTTGAAAAAACGTTCTCATAATAATATCAGTGGCGAATTCTTATTTTCCCTTCAAAGCTCTCACAACGGTTGCGTTGTTATTTTTCCTTTACGACATCTTTTATTATACCGCTGATGTCATAAAATTTGTTTGGGTGGGTATTGATTACGATCATGAAGACTCCGATTTTGAGGATCTTGATACTGAGCACTTTCCATTACCGGAGAAATGCCCAACACCTCCTCACTATGAACTTCCGCCGCCATACGTCGACAATTAAAAACAGATTTCACAACATATACGATGGCGAGCATCGCGATTATGGTTGGCGGGGCTGTGTTGAACGCCACGGCTTTTATCGGTGGCAATTATCTGGCGAGGGCGCTTGGCGGGGGCGACAAAGCTGCGCTTGAAGAAAAAAAGCGCCACGACGAAGCTCTCGAGGCGTACCAAGCGACTTACGCCAAATACACGCGCGACCGCACACCTCTTCTCGACTGGATCGCGACCCACGCCCAAGAAAAGGAGCAGGCCAAGCAGAACTTCACCAACACGGACTACGCCTTCAAACTCTACAACCAGGCGCATCCTGACGAACAGATGGTACCCCCCAAAGAGCCCAAGTTCTCGGATTTCTACCAACCAAGCGAGCAGCAAAAAAACGGTGAACTCATGTTCGTGGGCGCCGGGGCGCTCGCTCTTGGCTACGCAGCCTTCCGGTTCCTTTAAACTTTTTTACGCCTCACTTATATGGACGCCAAACTCGCAAAGATATACTACGGCCCCGGGGGCTACTGGAAAGGTATCGCCGCGATCAAAAAATTAGCCGAGGCCGCCAAGGTACCTGAAGAAACCGCAAAAAAGTGGCTGATCAGGCAAGCGCTCTGGCAGATATACCTCCCTGCGCCGAAACGAATTCCTCGGCCGAAATTCGACGTTCCAACGCCCAACAAGGTCCACCAGGCGGACCTCCTTTTTCTGCCGCACGACAAGCTCCCTCGCAGCCGCAAAGTTTACAAATACGCGCTGACCGTTGTCGACGTGGCCAGTTACTACAAAGAGGCCGAACTCCTGACTTCGAAAAATTCTGATGAGGTCGCCCAGGCCTTTCAGAAGATTTACAAGCGCGGGCCTCTCAAATGGCCTGAAATGCTGCAGGTTGACCCCGGGCGCGAATTCATGGGCGCTGTCACAAAAGAGATGGAAAAGCACAAAACATACATCCGGCGCGGGCGGGTTGACATTCACCGCGACCAGGCCATTGTTGAACGTTTCAACCGCACCCTGGCTGAGCGCTTGTTTGGACACCAGTACGCCGTGGAAATGCTACTCGCTGAGGGCCAGCGGTCCACTGCCTGGGTGAAAAGACTTCCAGAAGCTGTTTCGGCTTTGAACAGCGAGGTCACAAGCCTCATCGGCAAGAAACCCGCCGTCGCCATCAAAGAAAAATCTGTTTATGCAAGGTCGTCGACACCTTACACAAGGCCTGTTGGAAAAAACGAAAAAATACTCCCCCCCCCCTTGTCCAAGTTCGTTATCTCTACCAGCCCGGCGAGCTTGAAGGGGGCGTGAAAAGAGCCACAGACCCAATCTGGTCTTTGAAAGTTTACAGCATTCAAAGATCTTTCACCAAACCGGATCAGCCCGTTCTCTACTATCTGCGCGACGGTCCCAAGCGCGGCTTCGTGCGTGAAGAACTGCTGGTTGTCCCTCCAAACACACAGTTACCCCCAGATCAACTTTGAAACTTGGGCTTACAACCCTCTAAGTTCATCATCTGTTAATGTTGACAATATATCCATGTTGGTGTACCCGTAAGCTTTTGTATGGATACCATCTTCATCTATCCATCGTTTTGAATCAAACGGCGAAAGCGAAATTTTGTTAAGATGCATACCGCAGATCTCGTGTCCCTCGCTTCGAAGAATGTTCATTCCATGCCATTGCTGTTTCGCACCGAAAAGCGTTTCCTTGTACTGTCCATGCGTTATTTGTTTCTTGACAACGTTCTTTTTTACGCCTTTTGTTTTTTTGATATTTTTTTCGTCCGCCTTCAAGGTGGAGTACATTTTCGGTCTCAGACCCACGTACTCTACGATAGGGGTTCCTACACATTCGTCTTTCATTTTGCCCAAGACCTTTTTGTTGGTGTTTGAGTGGAGTGGATGATCCTTCGGGTAGTCGCTCGTGTCGTAAAGGTCCATGTTGTTTTTCATGTCTTCGTAGACGTCTTCTGTTTCGATCTCGACAAGAAGGCTGTCGGTGTCCGTGTATAGAAGCTCATTGTGAAAGAAGTCGTACATCAGGATCTTGCTGTTGTCAAGGATCGTCATCCCCGTGTAGACCTGCTTGTTGAGAAGCAGCTTGCTTTTTCGCATGTCGATTCCTGCCATGTCGTTTGAAAATAAAACATGCCTTGAGTACAAAGGGCTGGCGATCAATTTCCTTATTTTGTCCGTCTCATTGCTGCGTACTATTTTTATGTCAACACGGTTACGCAGGTTTTCCATGGTTTTGCCGAAAACAGAGTTGTTCATGAGCTTGTAAAAGTTCTTTTCGAAGTCGCTCTTCGCTTTTTTCCTGAATTCCGTGTTCATCCGGATGTACGGCTCCATCCAGCATTCTTGTTCGAACTCAAGGACCCTGTGCACGCGCTTCAGTTTCATGCCCTGCTTCAGATAAAACTGCAAGTTCCTGTAATGCACTACGTAGTTCTTTTTGTCTTGAAGCGTTAGCAGAAGCTTCTTGCTGTCCGGTGGTTTCAGATCCAGGTCTTTCATCAACCCCTTTTGGTAGTCCGACATCCATTCCTTTTTCACGGCCTTTTTCTCCGGCGCCAGGGGATAGCTGTTGTGCTGCTCATGCAGTTCTGCTGGATATTCAAGATCGACCTCGAGAATGCACCCCATCTTTGCGTTTTCTTTTATCCTAAGAATCTCCTCCTCTGTGGGTACGACGCCTTTCCACTTAAAACCTCTTATCGGAAGGGCGTTGCACATTGCCCACCCGTAAAGGTTGTTTGCGTCGAGATACATAAGGTATTTTTTTGGCTTTCTTGGGTCGTAGCCCGGTACTTGCGGGTTATTTGCTTCGGCGTATCTCATGCTCACCATGGAGATTCCGCCCCGCATCCCCCTTTCCACGAACAGATGCATTTCAAGGTCTGTGAATAACTCAAACTCGACCCCCGTCTTTTTCAAGAGCGCGTCCCAGGAGAGGCCTGGCGACGTGTAATAATGCGCCGGATCTAATCCGTACTGCTCTTGGCACAGGTTTCGGAAGTTCTCAAAAACATCCGCCAGCAGCGCGACATCCGTTTTCACGTAAAGATCGTGATAATCGCCCAGCGTTTTGCATCCAAAAGCCTCCCAGACGGGCGGCGCGTGCTCGTACTCTTCGCCTGTTATGTGCTCGTCGTTCAGCTTGCTGTAAAACTTCTCTTTGTCCGGAAGCCTTGTCTCGCCGAATCTCCCCCATGAGTCCATGTACTCGTAAGGGTAGATCCCTTTTTTGTAAAGTAGGTCGCTGCCTTTCGAAATCGTTGATGTTATTTTCAATGACTCCTTCGGTGTTGCGCTTACAAGTGAATCAAGGCTTCCTTGCAAAAAGTTCAAGCTGTCGATGAAACGCAGACCTCCGACCGAAAATGTGATGTATTTCTCCATGTTGTTGGCGACGCATTTCACCTCTTTCTGCAGCTGCGACATCGCTTGCATCAAGTGGTGCGCGTCGTAGCCCCTCAGGTTGTGGAATACAACTGGTATTTGGTCCGTCTCGGGGTTTATTCGCAATTTCTTATTACATTCGCTGTGCGCGGCTCCGCGGTACCTGCCCGTTATGTGGCAATGGTCCTTTACCACGTCTCTGTAGTTTTTCTTCACCAAAGGTTCTGCGCAGAACAAACATGTTTCCTGGTTTTTCGCAATCCATTGGTCAATTTTGTCTTTTTTTTTTCTTTCTCTTTTTTGGCCCAACAAATTTCATTTTTTTGAGTGCCACGTAATAACAATCTTTGTGACTTTGGCCGCAATAACGGCCTGTGTCATGGTCGCAGACGGGTATTGAGTCCAAGAATTCGTCTTTTATCAAACTTTTGTTACAAATGTGGCAATCTTTTGCATTTTTGAATTTTTCCCAGTCTTTCCACGTCATCACAATCGGTTTTGGTGTGGCCAAACTCTCTCTTATTTTCACCTCTTCCTGCAGAATGCCGCTTAAAAACGTTCCAACCGCGTTTTCTCCCCTGTAAAAATTTGACCCTGTAATTTCACCGTAACATCTTACAACCATGTATGAATACCCACATGCCTCGTGCTTTTCAGTCTTCTCTGTGTAGCTTGTTTGCACTCTCTCACGCTCACAGCCCTGAATCTTTCTGACAAGAGCCTCAAAGTCCGCATAAATCACGAAGGGCATTTTCATCTGTTTTTTGTAGTTTTGGAAGGAAAGGATGTTTTTCCCCTCTTCTGGCATCTCGATCCTTGTCGGCCTGCCGTTCACACCGTTGCAATATCTTTTGTGACTCACGAGCAAGTCTGCTCTTGAGAAACAGGTTAAGCACAACGTACAATAGTGCTTTGCGTTTCTGTTCTTGCTCTGATCGAATAGCAAAGCGCTTTCTCTTTTTACGTAACAGTAGTGCTGAATTTTCCCTGACTCGATTAACATCAGGTTTATCCGCGGCACATTCGCTTCTTTTTTGCTTATCTGGGGCACTATCACGCGATCGTTTTCCCAGCCAAATACGTTTATTGCGAGTTTTGGGTTTTGTGCCTCGAGCTTTTCTATCTGTTTTACCGGTGTTGGGAAATCGATGCCTACGTAGTTAATACCGTCGTTAACCGGATATTTGCTTGGTCTTTGCGGGTTCTTTCCATCTTTTGGAGGGAATAAAGCGGCTCTGATTGCCCACTTCAGAAATTCGTTGTCTCTGTTTTGCACGTTGATTATTGCCTTCTTTTTCGCCAGTTTGGCTGGAAGAGGCAAATAGGTCCCTCCACGAAGTGGCTGGTAGCGTGCAACATTCACGTACGCGATCTGTATCTTTTCGACTTCACATCCTGATCCTTTCTCAGACCACTGTTCTATTTCTCCTTTTGCGGTTTCAATGAATTCGTCAAATTTTTGTTTTATCTGTTCCTCATCACTCCTTTTGAAAACGTGCGGTTCATCGTCTTTGAAATAGTGCTCCATGTATTGCGTTTCGCCGTTTCTTTCTATTGAAAACTTTACTTGTAAACCAAAACTTACTTTAACGCTATTTAACCTTTGGGTTTCTTGTTCAACCAAATCAGTGATCTTTTCTTTGTTTTCTCTTGCAAACGTTAAAAGATCTTTCTTGTTTGGATTCCTTTCGGATATGTCCATTCTCCACACACGGAGCCATTCTTGGAAATTGTTTTGGGATATTTGAAACCCGTCATATAATGCGGTAAAATCTGGTTTTAACGGTTCGGGTAGGTTTATTTTTTCCTCCCTCGGTATTGGGCCGTAGAACATTTGCAGAACATCGGACGAATATCTTGCGGCAGCCATGTCGGCGTATACAGTGTGCATATACTTGTTCAATACGAAAATATTTCTGGCACATTTTTGTATATACTAGTGAAGGGGCATATCCGCGCATATTGATTACAGACATTACAGCTTCGCTGGACCCACGATGTCACCCAATTTGTTTTGTTTTACTGCTGTACTGTTTGCGTTACACACACAAGGAAGATGAGGGTTCTGGACACAGCAGTGATCAAGGGGAAGAGAACGGGCAAAATAAGCCTCCCACGCTTAACTTCCCGATACTTGTGAGGGAAGTTAAGCGTGGGAGGCTTATTTTGCCCATTCTCTTCCTCCTTGATCACTACTGTGCCAGAACCCTCATCTTCCTGGTGTGTCGAGTCTGTTAATTTTCGTGCGGCATACGTCTAGTACACATTTTAGTGGTGCATACCGCTGTTCAGTACGGCGTACTTCGGGCTCAACGACATTACAGAAAAAGTTGTTGTACAAAAAGATGTTGTTGGGCATGTAAATAACTGCTGACCGAAGTAATTGCATAAAAGTAAAAACTAGAGAAAATTGCCTTTCAAACGATGTCTTTTGGAGCAAAATCGGACCATTTGCAGCCGAAATATCGCCGTGCAAAGACAGCGGATTTGGGGATTTTAGCGTGGCTGTTTACGAGCTTACTTTCCGTCATTTTGCAAGCTTTTTAAAACCAAAACGCAGAGCGAAAAAATTAGCATGGCAGGTGAAAATTGGTCAAATAGTACATCATACAGTGCTCTTCTTCAAGCGATCGCGGCACTTGGGATATCCCGATTATGTTGTCTGCTACAGAGGATCAAAATCTTCTTGGGATGCAAAAATGGGATTTCAAGCCTCTGTTTTGTAGAGCATTGTATGGGCCAAGCTTCGAAAATAAACATCGATGAAAAGCAGGGCTAGTAATATTTGTTGGTGAAAACCAACTTATCAGAATAGCCGAGGAAACTTTCAAGAACTCTACCGGATCGCGGCACTTGTTCCCGGTAAGCCAGAACGTGCTCTATTTTATTTTGTTTTATTTCTGCCATACATTTCCTTTGAGTGTTTGGCGGCCATATTGTCAAGTAACCTCGCGCGTGCGCCGTTGCGATGTCCGGAATTTCTGACCGGGTGGTTTAAAACCACAACTTATTATATTTGCTTTTTAAAGGTAACTGAGCCTTTTAGCTGAATAAATAAAAAAAAAATACCCCATGAGAACTTACGTCATAAACATGTTTTTGGTGTCCTTTGTTGTCATTTGTGTATTGAGATTCCTACTTAGGACTCATGAATTCAGCTTTAAATTTTTAGAATTAAGAAGCATCATCTCGATATCTAAATGCGTTATTATTTCTTTAACCCTATTTATTTATTTTGTGGAAATTTTTTGTGGGAAGTTTCCTGGAAGAAGGGGGTGGGGGCCTTTGTGCTCTTAGTAATCAGCTTACATGGCGCGTAAAGCATCCAAGCTTGTTTACTTCCAGAAGGAGGGACTTCCATGTAACAAGGGCGGGGGTGCTCGTCGAAAATTTTGGTTGTTTACAATTTACTCGGAAAAACCGGTTGGTCGATAGTTGTAGTAAATGAGACGCATCAAATCCCGAATGGAAATTTCCACGGGGATGCGTTCGTTTCTTTTTACGACTTTCTGCTGGAAGATAGGATCAAAGGAGATCCCAGACAAAAGGCCTGAAACTAGTAAAATCTAGCCAAATGGAACGCACATTTTCCATTCGAAAATTCCGTTTGCAAAGTTTGGTCAACCTTTTAAGAAATCCCGTATTTAATAATAATAATAATAATAAAATATTTATATAGCGCCAATCCACTATTTGTCCATGGCGTTTTACATTAAATAATAAAAAAAAATATTTAAAAAGCTAAAAAAGGGGAGGGGAAAAAAAAAATCATCTAAAAATTAAAAGAGTTAAAAAGCTTGTTTAAAAAGATATGTTTTTAAATGCCGTTTAAAAATGTCAATCGAACTACTGGATCTTAGTTCAAGTGGGATCGAGTTCCATAGTCTCGGTGCCGCCACAGCAAATGCTCTCTCTCCATATGTTTTCAGTCTAGCTTTCGGGGTCGCCAGAAGGTGTTGAGAGGACGATCTTAATTTCCGTTGAGAGGTGTTGTACTTAAGTAATTCACTGATGTAGTAAGGCGCTGTTCCATTGAGAGCTTTGTAGACCAGTAGGAGAATTTTAAAAATTATACGGTAGCAAACAGGTAACCAGTGGAGCTGTTTTAGGACAGGGGTGATGTGATCAAATTTCCTAGTACGTGTAACAACTCGAGCTGCTGTATTTTGAATAGATTGTAATCTTGAAATTAGATGTTTTGGAAGACCATATAGCAGTGAATTGCAGCTATCTAATTTCGCAGTAACAAAGGCATGAACAACAATTTTAGCACTCTCCTCGTCAATGTACTTTCTGATTTTGGCGATATTTCTTATGTGATAATGAGAAGACTTGCAAATTGATTTTATGTGTTCCTCAAAGTTAAAACACTTATCAAAAATAACGCCAAGATTACGAGCTGAGGATGATGGTACAACTGTCACGAACTGTCCGTTCGGGGAGACAAAATTAATCTTCCCATTTACATTCCATTCGAAATTTCCGGATTTTTTGGGTAAATGATACACAATGTTGGTCCTTTTTTATCATTTGTGTCTTGGTATTCCTACTTAAGACTCATGGGTTCAGCTTTAAATTTTTAGAATTATCAGCATCATCTCGATAGCTAACTGCTTTGTTATTTATTTAACTCTATTTATTTCGTGGAAATTTTTCGTGGGAAGTTTTCCTGGAAGAAGGGGGTGGGGGTCTTTGTGCTCTTAGTAATCAGCTTACATGGCGCGTAAAGCATCCAAGCTTGTCTACTTCCGGAGGTGGGACTTCCATATAAAATGGACGGGGGTGCTCGTCGGAAATTTTCAAAAGAACTCCTAAGAGATACCTAGATCATGTTCGGTGGGGGTGGGTTGAAATATTTGTTACCCCTATTAAAGAGGTGCCAATTCTAACCCAACACATTATTTCCTATTATGATTTATTTTTCGGCTCAATACCCTAAAAGTTACCGGAAGATCTAGAGCTCCCGCAGTGGACCTTTTGAGGCTGAACACCCTAAAAGGTATCCTAACCGCTTTTTTAACCTCTAGAGGTATGACGAGCACCCCCGTCCTTTTTATGGTAGTGTTTTCACTGGGGTAATTTTGGTTAGATAAAGTTGGAAAAGTTCGGAAGCGTAGTGAAACTCAGTGCGTCTTGAGTTTAGCGAGTTAAAAAAGCAAGCAGCTTTCACTGGAAAAACACGGAAATTCACGCAAAGTAGGGAGAGACGCCTGCCAAATACTCTGACAATGTTACTTACCATGGTTTAAGTTCGGAAAGTGGCTGACGATTTCAATAATGCTTGCCATTTTTACTGATTTACCATCCCTCCGCCGAAGTTGGATTCACCGGTTCCTCGGCCAGGACCAAACTTATTTCATGGCGCTGGTGTACATAACCAGTTCAGCCAATACCGCCAATCGCCACTGCATTTTATGCCACAGGTATCTTCCGTACCAAGCTCCGAAGCTTGCAGCAGTGAGAGCAGCATTAGCAGCTCAAACGAAGACAAATCGCGGCCAGGATCTTTTAACAGAAACCAGTGCGCAAACTGGTCTGGTGCCGAAACACCATTCATGTTAGAATTGTGGAAGGGAAGTTTCCTAATAAGCAAATGAAGAAACTGTGGTACGTAGGACGTCATCGCGAATAAGCTCAATAGTATTTTGAAAGAGCAAGGAATGTCATCTTTCCGCACAGGCACGCAGTGCAAAGCGCGTATAAAATACCTGCAAGAATTCTCGAAGTGGCAACAATCGGGAAACTTTCAACTACTTCGAGGAAATCGATGAAGTTTTAGGCTGTAAGCCTAACATCCCGCTATAGCGTGTATGCGAGTGTGGTTTGGCAGAATATCTCAGTGTACTCAGTGTGCCGGAACCTGGTGACTCCGAGGACTCAACACAGTCAAGTGGAAATGCCGATAAAGACATCAATTTGACAAGACCTTGGAAGGAAATTCGAAACGTTCGAAAAGAACCAACAAAGGCAAAATATCCGCAACGAAGAAAAGGTCCCATCAAACGATCTCGAGGAGTTTTTGGAAAAGAGCCAAAGCAAAGATCACGAGTTTTTCGAGTGCCTCGCCGAGAAAGAGGTAGAGGGGGAATTGGACAGTCAAAACTCAGTTTGATACCGTAAAGGAAATCGAAAATTTTTAAATCGGGCAGTTTGGAAAGAGAACAGTCACACGTTTTTAAACATCACGAAATTAGTTTTTCTATTGCTGTTATCGTTACTATAGACCCTTGTTTGAAATAAACTACATTTGTATGGATTCACTGTTCAGTTCTCATTTTGCAATTTAATTCGTATGCATTTATTAGTAAATTCCAAAAAATATTGTCATAACATTTGGACATATTTATAATACTAATTTAAAACACAGCACTATTTTGCTCAACATATCAACTATGTGAATACTGAAAAAGAATACTGAAATGAAAATGAGATAGATGTTGCACCAAAATAATTATTTGATGTCCCTTCGTGTGAAACGAACTACATTTGTACGGATTCGCTGTTCAGTCTCACTTTGCAATGTGATTTGTAAGCACTTATTAGTAAAACTTAAAAATTCTTCCATTCTTCTTATTCTTCCAATTTTTGGACATATTTATAATTCAGTACTAATTTAAAGGACAGCACTATTTTGCTCAAAGCATTACAAAAGTTGGACTGAATATAAAATAGACGTTGCGCAAAATAACTATACTATATTTATATTTAGCTTTAACTATACAAAATACCATTTGTGACGTTCCTTATTCTAGCACCATCTGCATTAACATCATGACGTGGGAGGGGTACTCCGAAAAAAACCCATCTTCGTCTTTGGCGACATCAGTTTCAGTAGCATCGTTGACATCTAGGCATATGTTGGGTAAAATACAACAGATTATGATTGTATAGAACTTTTTCTCCACCGATTCATCAAGCTTATCCAGTAGACCCCCCTTTTAACAGCCCAAATACTTGCTGAATAAGTATCCTTGCACTGCTCAGTGATTTATTAAAAACTCTTTGGATATCAGTCAAAGCTCTGGTCTGAGGAAAAAGGTTCATACACCAGGTCGTCAGTTTATAAGCTGGATCGGCAACAATAAGTGCCTTTACTTCCGTGCCACCTATCCGACGTTTGGGGAATGCAAAGTATCGCCGTTTTCTGTTGCATTTGGAAATGAGTTCATTTGCAGCACGCGAGCGAGCGTCGTGAATACTTCCAGCGTTGTCAGTGCTCACATGCAAAAACGTTCATTAGCATAAGCGACTCCCTGCAAAACAATGCTATGGACTCATTTGGGTCGTTTTTGGGGCCTTATTGGTATATGGGACCTATCGAGGGTGCCTACAACCTGAGGGAATCGGCTCATGTTCTAAAATTCCAGTATGGTTTGTCTAGTTCAGCTTCGGTCTTTAAAAATCTAGTGCTCAGCAAAGCAACACAAAATTCATCCTTGATATTTATGGCTGAGCAGCGGCCGATTCCAAATGTTAACCCCACGGCTCTGTACGAATTTCCAGGAGCTTGCCTCTAAAGAGCAACAACCACCCGCTTCTCCACGGTGACTACCTCGCGAAGAATTGGATTCTAACGAACCAGCTGAGGCCGATGAGACCACAAATGTGTTCAAATGTTTCCCTGCTTACCATGAAGTGTTCACGCCACAGATGATCCTAACATCATCATCAACATGGGTGTTGTTTTCATTTTGGATCGACAGGATTGCCAAATTCCGTCGAATTCTCCTCCTCTGCAGTGACATCAAATGTATCCCCTGCAAGAATCGCCTTCTTCTTCGCATACTAGCGAGAATCAGCACAAGAGAGATCATGAAGAACGTCTCGTCTCCCGCCATTTTTGAAATGTGCGCACTTTTGTAATTTGAATCGTCTGAGTCAACGGGTAAAATGCCTATTGAAAACAGATGTTGTGTTTAACAAGTAATTGTTGGGCGGAGTGCAAACAAACACCTAGAAAAAATGTTCAGATAGTGAATCGGCCTAGAGGAAACGCAACCTATATGGGAGTCCCCCTCTCGAGGTTAAGTTTAGGGATTATCACGTGCCTTGACGTCTCATTTCAAAAGAACCGCCATTTTAGAATTGGAAATAAAATCTCCATAAATTTAAAATCTAACTGAAAGAGATTTTCAAGTTTAAAAAAAACACGCTAAATTGCGGTGAAACACCCATCGAGAACATGGTTGCCATAGAAACGTAAATTTAGGTGTCCAAGCAATTAACACATGTTAGAAAACGTGACAAAGTTTGACAATAATAGCCTGAGCGTTGTTTAAGTGAAAAAAAAAGTTTAAAATCAGCTTGGATACTGTTCCTCCTAGGCTAAATAAAGTCAAATCAAAGTTCTGTGGTCATAAAATGGACATTCATAGTGACTGAACATGATGTAAAGTGTAGCAGCAAAGGGCTCAATCAAGACAAGCTAGGGGGATTTAAAGAACCAAATCTATAGGTTTGTTGGCTTACATTCGCAGAGGTGGGTTGCGGTTGGGGTTTGTTATCAAAGGGTCAGGATTTCCGTGTCTTAGATTCTGAAGGATTTTTTTCCGTAGTGAATTTGTTAGCGTTAAACATTGTAGCCATCCTAATCTTCATCCCATTATAAGACTTTTTCCCGTTAGGATAGGAGTTAAGTTACATTACCAGCGTGCAAGTGTTAAAGTGTTAAATTATTTAGTTCGTATGGGAGGAAAGAAATATTGTGGCATGCGTTTGTTTATTTGGCAGAAAAAGAAAATTTACTCTATGATGTAAGGGAGAGAGAATGGCTATTGAATGAAGCAAGGAATGAGTTATTGCTTGAAGAAGAAAGAGTAGTGACTGCTGCCAGCGAGAACGAAACATTGAAGGCCCAGCTGGAGGAAGGTAAGATTTGTAAGACATTTGAGTCCTGGGAGGAGGAGGGGCACCCCCCATGTAAAAAGGTGGAGATGAGATGGAGATGGTAGTCGGAAATTTGGTTTAGAGCAATCTGGGCACGGTTCGAGCTTCGGTTAACCGCTTAAAGTTACCAACAAGTATGGGCTACGATGATTTTAATGATGCTTAAGATATTGTTATTGAACAGTTTCTCCTATGGAAAAATTCTCAAAGCATTGTCATAAAACTTAACTTGTTCCTTCAAGTGCAACCTTAAGAGTGCCTGCCTGTAAAAATCAGACAAATTCTTAATTTCGCGGCAAGGGTCGAAAATTCGATTTCGCTCATATTCTTATGGTAGATAGGCTAGGGCATGACAAAAACTACTGGATAGTTTTTTTGGCAAAACATCCTTTTATTTCAAAGAAATATGCAAATTACCAAATTCCGTTAAAATCGTCATTTGACGCACCATTTTATTAAACAAGTTTGAGAGCTTCGCATGCAAAACCACATCATTCTTCCGTCTTTAAAACACTCAAATATTTTTGTGCAATGTTTAATTGTGTACTGCGTTGATTTTAGGGAATGTTGCGGTTTTTGTTGGGTGTAAAATAATTAAATTTCGAAGACATGTATTTCATTCACTTAAAAGTACTTTGTAAAAATAATTGATTTTCACCATGTGCGAAACCTTCAAATGGATTAAGCTTCTGGTGGTTGAATCGCAGAAGGATGGTCTACAGATTCCTGTAAAAATTTCTTTGGGCAAATGATTGTGAGCGACGCGAGAGCTTTTCAAAGTACGTTAAAAATGCAGATATTTGACCGTCCGTCGTCAAATTTCAATTTACGGGTTAGACATATATTTTAGCACGCGCCACATGTCTTGAGCTATATTAAGTTGAAATAGAGACAGAGCTGATAATTTCGAAATGTTCTAACCTTATTTGCTGTAAAAGGCAGGTCCAAACGCCGATTTGACGTGTTTCCGTCACCATTCGTCGCACATAAAGCAGGAGTTTGCTTTTGTTTACACAACGTCCAATGTACATCGCCAACTGTCAACTTATTTAATAGTCGAATACCATGAATCTATGACCCTCTTTCGACACATATGATCACCACTGCATCTAAGTCAACAACGGCTAAGTGATTTGTAGATAGTTGCTTGCTTTGCACTCCACCAAAACATTACGTTTGATCATCGTTTGGTCTATTGCTGCTTGAATCCTTGCTTGCAGCGGTTCGTTGTTTGTTCGTCACGCAATGCTGTCATTCCATTTTAGGGGGTAGGGGTAGGACAATTTCTATCCTAATACGTAAGGGTCCGTAACCACAGGAAGCACACAATCCTGTTGAGTAGGAACAGATTAAATTAAGCAATGAAAAGAATGAATAGTTAACCATTGCCCGTGTTGTCATCTTTTACTAGACAACCGCTACCTACACGCCCTGCGTAAATACTGTAACGCTTAACTCGTACCTAGGTCTTGAATCGCTGTGCAATTATTTTTGGGCTACCATCGGAGAAATGGGAGGTGGCCGCTTAATAGGGGCTGGTCTTTTAATAGAGGTTGGTGTACCTTGAATATTTTTTCACCATGCATCGGGTTATAAATTTCTTAGTGAACATGGAGTCCATTCAAGACAATCATTATAGACGTCATTCTCGGAGACCCAGGGGCAGTTATGGGGGGGGGGGGGGGGGGGAGGGGGAGTCTAAGCGGGTGCGAAAAAAGTTCGGGCGAAGACCCTTTTAGACTTTTTCCCCGCCCCTACTAACTGCCCCAGAGTCTCCGAGAATGACGTCTATCATGATTGTCTTAAATTGACTCCATGTTTACTAAGAAATTTAGCTAAATTTATAACCCGATAGTGAAAAAGTATTCAAGGTACACAAACCTCTATTAAGCTGCCAACTCCTATTAAGCGGCCACCTCCCATTTCCCCGAGGGTAACCCACTGTATTATATGTAAACCAAAAATAATTGCACAGTGCGAAAAGACCTAGGTACGAGTTTAGCGTTACAGTATTTACGCAGGGCGTGTAGGTAGCGGTTGTCTAGTAAAAGATGACAACACGGGCAATGGTTAACTATTTATTCTTTTCATTGCTTAATTTAATCTCTTCCTACTCAACAAGATCGTGTGCTCCCTGTGGTTCCAAGCCTTACGGACCCTTACGTATTAGGATAGAAATTGTCCTACCCCTACCCCCTAAAATGGAATGACAGCATTGCGTGACGAACAAAAAACGAACCGCTGCAAGCAAGGATTCAAGCAGCAATAGACCAAACGATGATCAAACGTAATGTTTTGGTGGAGTGCAAAGCAAGCAACTATCTACAAATCACTTAGCCGTTTTTGACTTAGATGCAGTGGTGATCATATGTGTCGAAAGAGGGTCATAGATTCATGGTATTCGACCATTAAATCAGTTGGCAGTTGGCGATGTACATTGGACGTTGTGTAAACAAAATCAAACTCCTGCTTTATGTGCGACGAATGGTGACGGAAACACGTCAAATAGGTTTTTGGACCTGCCTTCTACCGCAAATGAGGTTAGAACATTTCGAAATTATCAGCTCTGTCTCTATTTCAACTTAATATAGCTCAAGACATGTGGCGCGTGCTAAAATATATGTCTAACCCGTAAATTGAAATTTGACGACGAACCGTCAAATATCTGCATTTTTAACGTACTTTGAAAAGCTCTCGCGTCGCTCACAATCATTTGCCCAAAGAAATTTTTACAGGAATCTGTAGACCATCCTTCTGCGATTCAACCACCAGAAGCTTAATCCATTTGAAGGTTTCGCACATGGTGAAAATCAATTATTTTTACAAAGTACTTTTAAGTAAATGAAATACATGTCTTCGAAATTTAATTATTTTACACCCAACAAAAACCGCAACATTCCCTAAAATCAACCCAGTACACAATTAAACATTGCACAAAAATATTTGAGTGTTTTAAAGACGGAAGAATGATGTGGTTTTGCATGCGAGGCTCTCAAACTTGTTTAATAAAATGGTGCGTCAAATGACGATTTTAACGGAATTTGGTAATTTGCATATTTCTTTGAAATAAAAGGATATTTTGCCAAAAAAACTATCCAGTAGTTTTTGTCATGCCCTAGCCTATCTACCATAGGAATATGAGCAAAATCGAATTTTCGACCCTTGCCGAGTTATTTTCCATTTTTATGGACAGGGACTCTTAAAAGATACCTTGACGACTAAAATAGTGGCGTTTCGTCCTGAACACCGTAAGTGAGACCATGTTCCGTGATTGATACACCTCAGCCAGACTATGGGTAGGCTCGATTACCAGCTGCTGTTCGGGAAGGAGCCTGCGCTCCTCCCACGAACTCAAACTTGGGAAAAAACTTCCTCCTCCCGTAACTGAATTTACTTTTTAAGGAGTAGAAGCGCACTTTCTAGGGGTTTACCGGCGCAATAACCCCAGGCGGGATGCGTGTTAAGCTCCTGGACGCCATCTCTTTAACAGTATCCTTCGTGTTCCATTGCGCATTTTCAAGTTCTTCTAGTTCTGAACACTTCCTTCCAACTTTTGAAATTTACTCCTCAGGTTAGACACTGCTGAACTAAGTTTCTCAAGCTTTTCATCCATAGTTTCTAGCCTAGAGAGAATAATTGCAACTGTCCATTCTAAAGAAATTATAGTCGAAATTTCGAAGACTGGAGCTCACATCTGCTGAAGTTCGGGTGAGATGTTTGAGCTTGAAAGTAACCACCTAGCTCTTTTCTCGACTGGCGAATTGTAGGAGGCACTCGAGTCACTGCCTTTTGTAGCCTCTCTTTTATTTATAGAATTAAAAGGCGAAAAATTGCTAAAAAAACAAACTATAGGAAGCGGTGAATGAGTCCGAATTCGGTTTTTAAGCTCGTGAAATCTCTAGGAAACTACCCCAGAAAAGGAGAACTACCTTTAAATGGTCATTTTTCTGTTAGGACACAATGCCATATGTACGTTAAGCTATATAGCATCCTTGTTGCTGATGACTAAAGAAAGACTGCCATAAGTTATTTAAAAATAACTTTCAAGCAGCTTTCGACACACGTCTCTGAAATGAAAGAAAAACTTCGTGTCCCGAGCAGGACTCGAACCCTCGTCTCCCTGCATACTATGCCTCGAAGGAAAAATGTCCCTTGGATTTGCCGCGTTCTATCTACTCACATCAGTAAGTTGCCACGTATGCAGCGTGGCTGCCCCGATGGTGTAGTTGATATCACGCCCGACTAGGCTTTCTATCATTGTTTCAATGGGTTTCCTGGCCCAAAACATTTCTATTCCATTAGCTTATGATTGCTTTGGAAGTTTGCTAATAAAGTCTTTGAAACTTAATAAATCTGTTGCTATCATTTCTATTATTCCTATAAGAGCGGTTTTCAATTGATAGTTTTGAAACCAAAAGTGAAAATAATCATTCTAGCCAATTACAAAGGACACAGACAATACAGGGAACCTGTGAAAACTCGAAGGAATTACATGTAGCTGACGTAAAGCGCGGGAAAACGTGAAGGAATTACGGTTGTGGCGAAGTGGCGTGAGTTTTTTTAGGCCAATCGTGTAGCGAAGTAATGCAAACCCAATCAATCAATCAATCAATCAATCAATCAATCAATCAATCAATCAATCAGTCAGTCAGTCAGTCAGTCAATCAGTCAGTCAGTCGGTCAGTCAGTCAGTCAATCAGTCAATCAGTTAATCAGTCAATCAGTCGATCAGTCAATCAGTCGATCAGTCAATCAGTCAATCAGTCAATCAGTCAATCAGTCAATCAATCAATCAGTCAGTCAGTCAGTCAGTCAATCGGTCGGTCGGTCGGTCGGTCGATCGATCGATCGATCAATCAATCAATCAATTTATTCGACACTCAAATGAAAACCTCTCTATACATGACTACACTGCGTTTACACCTGCTTTACGTTTACAGCTAAAAACTCTGTGCCGCGTAAGGAAGGTGTCACCTTAGTGGAAATTGCTGGAATAATGGATGATCTTGAAAGCGGTTGGGAAAAACTTGCAAAAGCACTTGGGCTTGGAGAAGCAAACCTTTGCAAGATAAATGAAGGAAACAAAACAGACCGCGAGAAAGCCTATTCTGTCCTCACAATGTGGGCGGACGAGGAAGGAGAGGACGCAACATTTAAACGTCTGGTAGACACCCTTGAGAAAATAGCAAAAAGTAGCCCTGTGGAAAAGCTGCTTGGTATGTAAATGTGAAAGGTTTAGGTAAAAAATTTAAGTCACTCACAAAGGTCTCTTTAAGTTGGAAAAAATGTCAAATTATTACGTATGGCTTATAATTAGGAGAAAGAAAATCAAAGGGGAAAGAAAAAATCTTCAGGATAAGGCAAGGGTAATTACCAGTGGGCAAGATTGAGACAACTACCAGTACGATTTGTCGATGAATTTGAAAAATTTAGGCAAAATCCTAAGGATACTGTATATATCTTTCACCCCTGTTAGAGAAAGCTCTACCTTTCTTCCTAACAGAAGGATATTCACATGTTACTTACACGCCTGTGGCTATTGCATATTGGGCCACTGAGCCGAACTTCAAATTTGAAATTGGCATTTCTACATAAACATGAGCAAATGTTTCTTCTCGGGTTAAAATGAAATAAAGAAGTGCTTCGTTTAATTTAGTTCATTATTTTTTGCAACAAGAATTTCCTGTATTTATAGTATGCACGGCTATCTTGTAAAATATCCACGTAGTTTAAACATGCTTTATTTCGCAGAGTCAGAAGAAATAGCCGATGATCAGGGGAAAGTAAACAGGCTGTCGAAGAAAACTAAGGATGAAATTTCAGTCGAGAGTCGTGAAAAAGAAGCCAGTGGGGAGAGCAGTGTGAAAGCGGTGTTTAAGGAATCAGGCATTCAGTCGCCAGAAGGTAAAATAGGCCGTTGCATGACCGTGTCACGCGATCTTGTCAACATAGAAAATGGTCGTGGTACGAAGTAAATACCAAAAATGGAGTGTGATGAGATTAATACGATTTCCCATTTTTATGTAGGAAAACCGTGGCTGGACTGATGACAAAGTTCATCATCCATGCAGCATACCTCTATCAAATTGTCCTAAAAATCTCGCACTGAAATGCCAGTGGCGTATAAATTGGAAAACTTACTAATTTCATCACAGTCTTCCCATTTCTGGTATCGATTTCGTACCGCGACCATTTTATGACAAGGTCACGTGACACCTTCATAGAAAGGGCCCGTCAGTTACAAACTAGGGTGGATCAAGGGGTTCGGGGGTTCGGTCGAACTCCCTAAATTGATAATAGTGAGACATCGTAACACGCTGACATGGCTTCAGATTACCGGAAATCCCATCTCCGAGGACCTAAATTTACAAATTTTCTGAGGGAACATGCCCCCGGATCCCCCTACACGGAAACGCCTTCGGCGGCCTCTCCTCTCTAAAATCCTGCATCCGCCGCATAAAAATGACTAAAAAATTAGCTTAAAGGCTGGTTTAAGTTACTACAGGCAGCAAAACAGTATAGACTGTTGTGTTGCTCTCGAAGTATTACTCATTTGAGCGAAGAATTTCGTATAGTGATATAAAAGCATGGGTGTATTGTGAAAAATCGGTCTGGCCACATTTTTATTTGCAGAGAAAGATGATGGTGATAAAAGGGAATTAGACAAGCCCCTGAGGGAAGTTGATGAGGGAATGTCGCTTGAAAATCCTAAAAAAGAAGGCAGTAAGGATACCGGGATGGAAGCTGCGTTCAAGGAACTAAACATTCAGCCCGAGGAAGGTAGGAATGATTAAAAATGTCTGCATGACAAAAGCTAATGTAAAGACAGATTTAACCCAGGTGTTGCTTACAAACTTTTAAATCTTGCGTTAAGTTACAGTAGATGCAAGTATATCTAACAATTATTTCGCTCGCGATTGTTGGATGTGACATGACCATAACCAACTCAAATATCCAACGCGCGCTCGTAGAATAACTGTTCAATAACCGGCAGTGTTACTAGAGCAGAATGGTTATGAAGCCCGGCAAACATCAAAGGAGCACACAAAGGTGCCAAGATTTATGTTCGGGGACTGGGTTGAGTAATGGCGGAGTAAAGACGTGCGTTGCAGCCGCTCACCCATCTTTTTGCTCTGTTTTGGCAAATGGCCGATTGTTTCGGACAACTTTTTGAGCAAAAGAAAAACCAGATCTTCAGCCTCTTCCGACGAATCCGCTCTTTCGCCGGAAATCAAAAGAACGAAGCCATACTCCTCGTCAACGCATCAAGAAGAGGAAATAATGACAGCTCTCAGTATGACACAACATGTTGGTGCAACTCTACGAGCAATCCTAGCAAAAATGAAAAAGCGTGATTCATTAGAATCAGCCGTGAAGAAAATTGAGGCCAATCTCGAGAACTTAGAGAAACGAACCCGAAGGCTAGAAGATTTTCAAACTACAGCGAAGAAAGATGACGATCTAAAGCGGGAACATTTTTACTGGACAACAATTCAAGGATAAGACAGAAGCTGTGGAGAAGGCTCATCGACTCTATGTAACTCAATTGGCAGAGCTGACGACAAAATGCCAGAAAAACGAGGATTTGTTATATGAGATCCACACTAAAAATCTTTACCCTCGTCGGGAGAATATCAAATTTACGAACATAAAGGAATCGACAGGAATAGGCGGCCGTAATGAAGACACCGAAGAAGTTCTCCGAACTTTTCTGGAACGTGATCTTGGTTACAGGGAAGTAAGAAATATAGAAATTCAGCGAGTACATCGCATTGGCAAAAGCAAGGATGGAAATCCTCGTCCAATTCTGGCCCGTTTCCTTACTGAGATATAAAGACTGCCAACGGATCTTTTTACTGGGTCATCGGCTTAAGGACACTAAGTCCACTAACTTTCAAATTTTCTGAGACCTTACCCAGGAAATCATTACCCGCCGCAAAGTACAGGTGGGAGCTTATGAGGATGCCAGGAAAAATGGAGTTGCTACTTCCTTCAGCCAATCTCAACCTGATAAACTGTATATCAGAGGTAAATTGTGGCCCATCGGGCAAAAATTTACTATTTAACACGAAATCAACTTTGTTCAGAGTGACCTTTAAATTGTTCAAACTTCTCGTACGTCTATTATTGCCAATGTGCTTTTCACCAATTAGAGGTGGTTGGCAGCTTTAACGGTCTGATAGAGCTGCAGGCTTTTTCTTTGTTTTTTTTTTTTGTACTGTTACAAGTAATTAAGTTGCCTAATTCCTCTACCATAAGCTCTTTAGTAATTTTATTCATTTTACTGTCTCAGGGCATAGAAACCTATCTAATCAACAACAGTTTAAAGGCATGTGGTCATTTAGTTATCTTTTGTTGCGAAAATGAAAAACAGTCAACTCAACCTCTTTCATTGTTCATAATACAACGGATCTGAGAATAGCTTCTCTCAATGTCAGGGGATTGGGAAACAATGCTAAAAGAAAAGAGGTTTTTAACTGGCTCAGAGCGAAAAAGCAATCTATATATATGCTGCAAGAGGTCCATTGTTCTGAAGACACTACCGATACATGGACTTGTGAGTGGGGGTACAAAGCGCTCTTCAGCTGCTGCAGCAGCAACAAAGTAGGCGTTGGTATTATTTTCAATAACAATTTTAATTTTCAGATCCACATGGTTTTCTCGGATCCGAACGGACGCTTTATAATATGCGATATCGTTGCTGATAGGAAGCGTCTGACGTCTGACATCTACGCTCCGAATGAAAACGATCCGAACTTCTGTCAGTTTTTTTTTTATCATTTATCAAGTTTTAAATGAAAGGAAATTATAATTGGTGGGGAATTTAACTCGGTTCTTAACGGTGAAAAAGACAGGAGGGGTGGCCTTGCCAGAGCACATAGAAAAACTCAATGCTGTGCCTCTACCCCCCGCCAAAACAATGACAAATTTAACACATAATTCTTTATTCAATACGTTGACAAGTATTTACAGCAATGCAGTTTACTATATCTTATTTAAAAGGACACAAGATTTATCTTCCAGAAATAAAATAGGTTGAGTTAATGGAAAGTAATATATTTTTTGCAAAAAGAATAATTAGACGAATTTATCAATAAAAGGTAAAAAAATAGAGAAAAACTCAAAAATGTTGTATAACCACTCTGCTGTTTGAATTTCATGAGAATTTTCACTGCTTTCCGATATATATAAACAAACGCATCCTGAAAACCGAATAGAAATCGAGAAAATCTAGAATTAACTACGATTTTCTTTCCGAGAGGTAAAGAGAAAGTGCATGTTTCAGTAACCATGGCAACCGCCCGCATTTGCAAGTTCGAGTCTGCATCGAAATGCAACAAAACGAAGCTTTTATCCATAGGTATTTGGCTGAACGCTTCGTAAATTTACTTAATACACATAAATCAATAATATAACGAGGTATTGTAAACGTAAAATGGCCATTTAAAGAGTATTTAGTCGCATTCGAACAACATGTCTTTGTATCGCGAACCCACGCGAAGAGACACGAACGTTCGTTTACCTATAATTCTCGCTTCGAATTTCGAGATTATTCAGGAAATTACTCTCATAATTACTTAAGATACCTTCTGAATTGTTTTCCTCCCTAAAAACCATCTTCAGGATCTTTGAAATTGTTTAATTTTGTCCCACGGGCTCCGCCATTTCAAAAGTGAAATAACTTGATGTAGCAAAATTCGTCATGCAGGCCACATTTAAGTGTCAAAATCGGCCAGTAAACGAGTAATTTTATTAACTTTTAGCACTCCAAATATGGAGAAATTTGGATGTAACGCAATTTTCCTATAAATTTTTAACCTACGGCTCACTGGTGATAACATAGCAAGAGAGCCGGACATAAATGAGTTTCAAAGGTGATTTGAGAATTCTCTGAAAATCTTGGTTTAACTGATGTTTGGAGACTTTTCAACCCAGAGGCCAGGAGATATACTTGGCGTCAAAACCAACCAGTCATACATTGCCGACTCGATTTTTTCAAGTAAGTGAATCATCTTTATGTGATGTCAAGCACGCAGATATTGTTCCCGGTTTCAAAATGGACCATTCGATGATTACTCTAAATGTAGCTCTACCCTCTAACCCCAGAGGCAAAGGTTTTTGGAAGCGAAACACGTCCCTTTTATCCGAAATGAGATATGTCTAACAAAAGAAGAGAGCAACTGAAAGCAGTGTGAACCAATACAAGGACGACACTTCGGTGAACCCGGCGCTACTTTGGGGGATGATTAAATTAAAGGTGCGAGAAAAATCAATATCTTATGCTTCATACAAAAACGTGGCTACAAAGAGACGCGAATAAATGTTAGAACGCGAAATCGCTTTGTTAGAAAAGCGATTAGATAATACAAGCAATAGTGATTGTTGCAGAAAGAATTTCCTTAAAGAAATAACTAGAAAAAAATTTTGACTATCGGACCAAAGGCGTTATCATTAGGTCAAAGTCGCAATCGGTACAACTGTAAACAAGGAACAAATTATCGACTCCGACTTTGTGACCACAAATAGAGGTATTTTATCTGATTGTACAGCTTTCTGTAACAAGCTTTAAACATCGTAAAACCCCGACAGCCTCCAGTCAACATTCCTTTCTGAAATGAACTCCACTTCTTTGACTAATGAAGACCAAACTTTATGTACAGGCCCCTGAACTTAAAAGGAATGTTTCGAAGCCCTGAAGACAAAACGCCAGGTACGGATGGACTTCCTGCAGAATTCTACAAAGTTTTTTGGAAAGATATATCTTCTTTTTTAACCTCGGCCCTCAACTATGCTTTTGACTCTGGCTGCCTTTCAGTAACACATAGACGAGGGGTTATAAACCTTATTGCAAAAAAAGATGCGGAACTATACTTCATCAAAAACTGGAGGCCTATTACCCTTTTAAACACTGATTACAAAATCGCAGCAAAAACTATTGCAAACCGAATTAAAATAGTACTTCCAAACCTTGTCAACCACGATCACACAGGATTTTTGAAGGGCAGATTTATAGCGAGAATATCCGACTCATTGATTGTAGTATCCAATATGCCACAGAAAAGAATATCCCTGGCCTGATTCTCTTCAATGGTCCTTCATACTTGACACACTAAGATCCTACGGTTTCGGCGCTTCGTTAATCGACTGCGTCAGAACTCTGTATAGTCATACTGAAAGCTGCATTCTGAATAATGGATAGACAAGCAATTTTTTTGAGATTCGTAGAGGTGTTAGGCAAGGTTGCCCGCTCTCACTTTATTTATTCATCCTGCTGGCAGAGGTACTGGCCACGGCAATTACGAAAAATACCAATATAAAGGGAATCTCCGGAATTATGAGGAAATTAAGTTAAGTCAGTATGCCGATGACAAAACACTTATTTTAAATGGGTCACGTGAATCTCTCCTTTTATCACTCGCAATGCTTGACGATTTCAGCAAAATTTCTGGCGTCAGACTCAATGATAAGAAAACGGAAGCTCTATGGATCGGCGCAAGTTTTGGAAATGATAAAACTCTGTTATCAGGAAAAGAACTTAAACGGCCAAAAGACAAGGTAAAATCCCTAGGGCTACGGATTTTAACAGATCCCGAACTATCTGTATCTTTAACCTACAACAACAAACTTGAACAAGTTAAAGAAATCTTTAGATGCTAGAAACACCGCCGACTAACATTGTTAGGGAAAATCATCGTTATCAAGTCATTTAGTTTATTTACTCTCGCCTCTTCGCTGAAGCTACAATGTTTTAGATGAAATAAACGTTTTACTCTACACTTTTCTCTGGAATGGTAAGGGTGACAAGATAAAACGGAAGGTAATGATCAATGATTCTGGTGATGGTGGCCTAAAAATTATTGATATTTATAGCTCTTTTAATAAACTCTCAAAACCACATGCATTAAAAAATATTTAGATAGCAATAACAAGGGAAAATGGAAAATCTGGCAGCCTCAATGTTAGAAACACCTCATCGACAATAACAACTTCGGATGCCATTTTAAAAGAACTATTAGGAATCTGGGGAGAAGTTAACTTTTAATCTGAAATAACATCGAAAGATCACTTTCTGGATCAACAACTTTTTGGTATTATTCCCTGTTAAAGATGGCAAACAAGACAGTCTTATTTAGAAACTGGTTTATAAAGAACCGGACCGGCCAACACCTTTCTTTCGTCAAATGATTTCTGCCGTAAGTATGAAAGAGGCCTTCGCCCTCTAAGCTTCTACGGATTAATATCGGCTGTAAAGTCTCTTCGGACTGATTCTAATTTTCAAGATTTACAGAACACCATCTACGAATATGAGCTACTTACAACAAGAATTTTACAAGTCAAAAAAGCTACTACATTAATATATAAAAAAACTGATTAGTAACAATAGTTTAACCCCAGAGCGAAGTTTAACGAATTGGCTAGAGGGTTGTAACCTACCAATAAATGACAACATAAATTGGACTGCTGCCTATTTCCTGGCTAAAAGACGCACCAAGAGCACTAAGTTGATAGAGTTTCAGTTTAAATTCTTACATAGGCGCCTACCAACCAATAACTTCTTATTTAGAATTAGTTCACAGTCATTAATCCATCTTTATTGGTCATGCCACCAAACATCTCACTTTTGTTGCTGAATGGTTGAAAAAATTAGATTTATTTCCTAGAGATTGTGTTTTGACAAATATTACCGGGTCTGAGGCCAGATTTGCGCTTCTTATCAATTACTGCCTTCTCTTATCATGATATCACGTCGCTCGCTAAACCAACAGAAGATCGTCTTACGCATTTCATATACATACTGAAATCACAATATGAAATAGAAATAAGAAGTGGAGACACAAATAAATGAAAGCCTCTCGCACGATATATGAGGGTTTGGTTAACATTTTAGATAATATTTTTCATACCTCTCTGTATTAATCTCTTACCCAGTTGTGTATTTCTATTCTCCTGTCAGTACATAGCTTATTTGATCTGTAATGCACCACATGCCTGGTCTGTTTTTGTTTCTTTAGAACAACCTCAAGCTGTGATGATAATTATCGATTTTTCTCGTTTGTTTTCTTTGCCCCTTGTCGTCACTGTATTTTTTAGTAGTGAGCTGTAAGTCGTGTAGATATTGTAATTTAAATAGTGTAAACAATTAGGGCAATATAATGTAAGTAGAGTATAGTGCTGTAGGTAGTCTAAAGAGTGTAATGTTCGTATTTGTATTGTAAGTATTGTTTCCCTTGTGTTATAGAATAATAATAATAATAATAATAGTAGTAATAATAATAATATTAAATAAGATTTATGTTCGAAGTTCCACAACCGTGAAAAATCTTTTGGTTTTGAGCTTAGACACTATGCATCAATTACAAGACCAAATTGTTTCTGTTGGCTAGCTCCTTGGTATTTTGTACACGGGCAACACCAAAAAGTCGAACAAAGACATTTTAAAATGAAATTTGTCAGCCCGACAGGGGGATAACTCCCATCAGGAGCCATAATCGGGGACGGAGACCGTAAGCGCGCGCCATTTCTAGTATTGGGGTTGTCCCCATGATATGGGACAATAAGTCTATTTTTAGAAGAAATTGCGCCATCGCCTGCGGCACACGCGCGTACATGCTGCGAGGATTTTTGCGGATGTCGCGCGGGGGGAATGGCGTCCGAAATTCCCGAAATTTTTCATGTTTTTGGCCCACAACTCAACGCGTTTACGTCTGTTGGAATTTTGCTCAAGTATTTTCGTCGTAAGCTGCTCCAGTTTGAGTGAAGTAAGACAGTGTCGAATTTAGGTATGTTCCGCTTTAAGCTTAGATCTATATCGCTGACCAAGTTGTGTTCCGACAGATGCTTCTTTTACATGAGCTGTACATTACTCCACTTTAAATTTCACATATGTTGAAGATTAACAGCTTTTCCATTACACAGCAAAAAACTAGCTGGATATATTTAGATATAGCAGAGCTTCAGGACTTCATAGTTTCCTACTCCTCTTGCCACACGCTTGCGAGAAATTTGCCAGTCTATCGCGACCGAAAAGTAAAACAAAATAATTGCTAGTTTGAGTTTCGCCTGAATTGTAAGCAACGCTTAATGTTTCATCAAGGCCCAATAACTTTACGTCCGTAGATACTGCTCAGTTTTATTCGTGTAAAAATTCAGTAAATTCTCTGTTGTCGATGAATGAGAGCGCCCGCTGATGCTTGTTTTGTACAGTCAGTAAGCATGACAAATTGTACTTCCCCCGCACTTTTGTGTGAAAGCGTACATCGAACTCGAACAATAACTCTATAGTTTCTGAATATGTTTAAGATTGATAAATGTTTGAGAACATATTAAAAGCTAAGCTGAAAATATGCGAATAAAGCAGAAATATTCAGCAAAGTTACGATGACGCTTTCTTTAAGGTGGCCGAACACAGTTTTCGCGCGCGCTTTTGCTGATGCAATTCAGCGCGCGCACAAGGATTGCAAAAA